>NW_026610742.1:0-178842 GCF_029499605.1 Hyla sarda
AGACAGCCAGCTGATGACCAATCCATTAGTGCAATGGATGGCTGGAAGCATTTGTCTTTGCCTTTGCAATACCACAGAAGCAATGCATGGTCAATGTACAGCAATGACACACCTGTGTGAACAGCCAGGAGACCCCCCCCCCCCCCCCATGTTATGTTACATAGTTACATAGTTAGTACGGTCGAAAAAAGACATATGTCCATCAAGTTCAA
Organism: Hyla sarda; assembly: GCF_029499605.1. Classification (NCBI taxonomy): domain Eukaryota; kingdom Metazoa; phylum Chordata; class Amphibia; order Anura; family Hylidae; genus Hyla; species Hyla sarda. The sequence continues at coordinate 213 of NW_026610742.1, forward strand.
CCAGGGAATTAAGGGGTAGGGGTGTGGCGCGATATTGGGGAAGGGATGAGATTTTATATTTCTTCATAAGCATTAATCTTATTTTGTCAATTAGGAACATTCAGCACCCACCCGCTATCAAGGCAGCTGCCTATCATGTCATGCCCTACCTGCACAGGTGTGCTGGCTACTCAAATGATCCAATTAAGGAGGCCATTTAGTCAGCAGCAGCAGAAGTCCTGTGCCTGGACGCTCCAACAGCGGCCAGACACAAGCAGAAGCAGAAGCAGCAGAAGCAGCAGCAGCACCACCTTTTGTTTTTTGGCTGCAGCAGCAGCAAGGCCCACAGGGCTGGCTAGCTGGCTAGCCAGCAAGCAGGTAGCAATGAAAGTAGGAATCTTTCTTTTTAACCCTGTAAGGGGGTGGTGCACTGTACCCGAAGATACTGCCATATCGGGTCAATGCATAGGGCGACGGAAGCAAGCTTCGAAATCGGCCCCCGTTCTCAAAAATCCATTTAATATATGGTCCCCAGATAGGGGACGTATCAGATATTAAACTGATAAGAACAGATACTACACTTGATCTTAGCCAAAAGGCCGAGAAGCGATAACCGTGAAAGGGGCGGGCCCAACAAGGTGCCCTTCATGGGCACTATCACTGCTTGCTGTCAGGGAGGCTGCCAGACAATTTTCCATGCACACTCTGGGCTGGGGGGCAGTCAACCACCAGTACACACAGCAGAACCTAAACCCATACCATTATTGCTAAGCAGCAAGACAGGGGCCCATTGCACTCCCACGGGGCCTTTTTAAATGCAATCCATAACCCGGATTTGCCAGGAACCCTTCTTACTCCTCCTACTTGCATGTGACACTGGGCTTAGGATCTGCATAGGAAACACACACACAAGCACACACCTACCTTTGTTGCCTGCAGATGCCTCCTTGGCTGTCCCCAAACGGTATCAAACCAACACCCACGGGAAGCTGTAAGCATAGAGGACATGCCTGCACCCCATTGGACTTACCTGTGTGGGTTAAACCCGGGTTATTTGACAACCTATGGCGGTGATGGTTCTGCTCAGGCAGAGCAGTGCTGATGCTCCTCATAAAGCTGTCGCTGCTGTGAAGGTTCTAGGTGACATCACAAATCCCTATGGTTACATACACAACAAAGCTGGGTTGTTGTTGTTTACACTCTGCAAGGCCTGTGGAAGTGAGTGACATCATAGCACTGTAGTTCTGAGGGTTCTAGATGGATGCAACAATCTCCTGTTGCTTCTATGAAGGCCATAATAGACGACATCACCAAACAGCTCCATAGTCACATACACAGCAAAGGAGAGATGTTGTTTACACCTAGTGATGTCAGTGGTATTGAGTGACATCACAGCACAGTGCTAAGGCTCCTGGGCCTGGACACAGCAGCGGCTGCAATATCTCAACGGAGAATACGTTTATATATATGTGTGTGTGTGCGCGTATATATATATATATATATATATATATATATATATATATATATATATATTTCTCCGCCGAAATCACTTTTAAACCCATTTCCACCTTTTTTTCCCTTCTCTTCCTCTTACTTTTTTTTCACGTTTTTTTACGTTTTTCTCCTTTTCGCCTCTTTTCTGGGCGTATTATTCTTCTTTTTCTTCTTTTTTTTCGTCTAATGCATACCCCATCAGTGCAGCAATGCTTATTCAATACCGCCAGCAGATGGAGACACTGGGGGATAATTTTCTAAGGATTTATACTGATTTTTCCTGTCTGAATTTGTCGCACAGAAAGTTGCAGGCCAAATATGTGTGACATTTCTGCGACTTTAGCTTCTAGAGCATTTTTACAACATTATACATAGGTGCTGAATACATAAAAAGCGACTGTTCAGCGACAGACAAGTCGCATCGGCTGAAAGTAGGCCAGAATGTCAGTCCATGTTGGAGCAGGTTTAGATACAGTCTAAAGTATAGATCTCAAAGTCTGTGCACAGAATTTAGCAAGGGCCTCGCACCTTCTGATGCATCAGGTAGGTGCACAATAGCATAGCCTAACCCTCTGTACTTTGGTCTATATTGATGCGGGACATAGACAGCCAGCTGATGACCAATCCATTAGTGCAATGGATGGCTGGAAGCATTTGTCTTTGCCTTTGCAATACCACAGAAGCAATGCATGGTCAATGTACAGCAATGACACACCTGTGTGAACAGCCAGGAGACCCCCCCCCCCCCCCATGTTATGTTACATAGTTACATAGTTAGTACGGTCGAAAAAAGACATATGTCCATCAAGTTCAACCAGGGAATTAAGGGGTAGGGGTGTGGCGCGATATTGGGGAAGGGATGAGATTTTATATTTCTTCATAAGCATTAATCTTATTTTGTCAATTAGGAACATTCAGCACCCACCCGCTATCAAGGCAGCTGCCTATCATGTCATGCCCTACCTGCACAGGTGTGCTGGCTACTCAAATGATCCAATTAAGGAGGCCATTTAGTCAGCAGCAGCAGAAGTCCTGTGCCTGGACGCTCCAACAGCGGCCAGACACAAGCAGAAGCAGAAGCACCAGAAGCAGCAGCAGCACCACCTTTTGTTTTTTGGCTGCAGCAGCAGCAAGGCCCACAGGGCTGGCTAGCTGGCTAGCCAGCAAGCAGGTAGCAATGAAAGTAGGAATCTTTCTTTTTAACCCTGTAAGGGGGTGGTGCACTGTACCCGAAGATACTGCCATATCGGGTCAATGCATAGGGCGACGGAAGCAAGCTTCGAAATCGGCCCCCGTTCTCAAAAATCCATTTAATATATGGTCCCCAGATAGGGGACGTATCAGATATTAAACTGATAAGAACAGATACTACACTTGATCTTAGCCAAAAGGCCGAGAAGCGATAACCGTGAAAGGGGCGGGCCCAACAAGGTGCCCTTCATGGGCACTATCACTGCTTGCTGTCAGGGAGGCTGCCAGACAATTTTCCATGCACACTCTGGGCTGGGGGGCAGTCAACCACCAGTACACACAGCAGAACCTAAACCCATACCATTATTGCTAAGCAGCAAGACAGGGGCCCATTGCACTCCCACGGGGCCTTTTTAAATGCAATCCATAACCCGGATTTGCCAGGAACCCTTCTTACTCCTCCTACTTGCATGTGACACTGGGCTTAGGATCTGCATAGGAAACACACACACAAGCACACACCTACCTTTGTTGCCTGCAGATGCCTCCTTGGCTGTCCCCAAACGGTATCAAACCAACACCCACGGGAAGCTGTAAGCATAGAGGACATGCCTGCACCCCATTGGACTTACCTGTGTGGGTTAAACCCGGGTTATTTGACAACCTATGGCGGTGATGGTTCTGCTCAGGCAGAGCAGTGCTGATGCTCCTCATAAAGCTGTCGCTGCTGTGAAGGTTCTAGGTGACATCACAAATCCCTATGGTTACATACACAACAAAGCTGGGTTGTTGTTGTTTACACTCTGCAAGGCCTGTGGAAGTGAGTGACATCATAGCACTGTAGTTCTGAGGGTTCTAGATGGATGCAACAATCTCCTGTTGCTTCTATGAAGGCCATAATAGACGACATCACCAAACAGCTCCATAGTCACATACACAGCAAAGGAGAGATGTTGTTTACACCTAGTGATGTCAGTGGTATTGAGTGACATCACAGCACAGTGCTAAGGCTCCTGGGCCTGGACACAGCAGCGGCTGCAATATCTCAACGGAGAATACGTTTATATATATGTGTGTGTGTGCGCGTATATATATATATATATATATATATATATATATATATATATATATTTCTCCGCCGAAATCACTTTTAAACCCATTTCCACCTTTTTTTCCCTTCTCTTCCTCTTACTTTTTTTTCACGTTTTTTTACGTTTTTCTCCTTTTCGCCTCTTTTCTGGGCGTATTATTCTTCTTTTTCTTCTTTTTTTTCGTCTAATGCATACCCCATCAGTGCAGCAATGCTTATTCAATACCGCCAGCAGATGGAGACACTGGGGGATAATTTTCTAAGGATTTATACTGATTTTTCCTGTCTGAATTTGTCGCACAGAAAGTTGCAGGCCAAATATGTGTGACATTTCTGCGACTTTAGCTTCTAGAGCATTTTTACAACATTATACATAGGTGCTGAATACATAAAAAGCGACTGTTCAGCGACAGACAAGTCGCATCGGCTGAAAGTAGGCCAGAATGTCAGTCCATGTTGGAGCAGGTTTAGATACAGTCTAAAGTATAGATCTCAAAGTCTGTGCACAGAATTTAGCAAGGGCCTCGCACCTTCTGATGCATCAGGTAGGTGCACAATAGCATAGCCTAACCCTCTGTACTTTGGTCTATATTGATGCGGGACATAGACAGCCAGCTGATGACCAATCCATTAGTGCAATGGATGGCTGGAAGCATTTGTCTTTGCCTTTGCAATACCACAGAAGCAATGCATGGTCAATGTACAGCAATGACACACCTGTGTGAACAGCCAGGAGACCCCCCCCCCCCCCCATGTTATGTTACATAGTTACATAGTTAGTACGGTCGAAAAAAGACATATGTCCATCAAGTTCAACCAGGGAATTAAGGGGTAGGGGTGTGGCGCGATATTGGGGAAGGGATGAGATTTTATATTTCTTCATAAGCATTAATCTTATTTTGTCAATTAGGAACATTCAGCACCCACCCGCTATCAAGGCAGCTGCCTATCATGTCATGCCCTACCTGCACAGGTGTGCTGGCTACTCAAATGATCCAATTAAGGAGGCCATTTAGTCAGCAGCAGCAGAAGTCCTGTGCCTGGACGCTCCAACAGCGGCCAGACACAAGCAGAAGCAGAAGCAGCAGAAGCAGCAGCAGCACCACCTTTTGTTTTTTGGCTGCAGCAGCAGCAAGGCCCACAGGGCTGGCTAGCTGGCTAGCCAGCAAGCAGGTAGCAATGAAAGTAGGAATCTTTCTTTTTAACCCTGTAAGGGGGTGGTGCACTGTACCCGAAGATACTGCCATATCGGGTCAATGCATAGGGCGACGGAAGCAAGCTTCGAAATCGGCCCCCGTTCTCAAAAATCCATTTAATATATGGTCCCCAGATAGGGGACGTATCAGATATTAAACTGATAAGAACAGATACTACACTTGATCTTAGCCAAAAGGCCGAGAAGCGATAACCGTGAAAGGGGCGGGCCCAACAAGGTGCCCTTCATGGGCACTATCACTGCTTGCTGTCAGGGAGGCTGCCAGACAATTTTCCATGCACACTCTGGGCTGGGGGGCAGTCAACCACCAGTACACACAGCAGAACCTAAACCCATACCATTATTGCTAAGCAGCAAGACAGGGGCCCATTGCACTCCCACGGGGCCTTTTTAAATGCAATCCATAACCCGGATTTGCCAGGAACCCTTCTTACTCCTCCTACTTGCATGTGACACTGGGCTTAGGATCTGCATAGGAAACACACACACAAGCACACACCTACCTTTGTTGCCTGCAGATGCCTCCTTGGCTGTCCCCAAACGGTATCAAACCAACACCCACGGGAAGCTGTAAGCATAGAGGACATGCCTGCACCCCATTGGACTTACCTGTGTGGGTTAAACCCGGGTTATTTGACAACCTATGGCGGTGATGGTTCTGCTCAGGCAGAGCAGTGCTGATGCTCCTCATAAAGCTGTCGCTGCTGTGAAGGTTCTAGGTGACATCACAAATCCCTATGGTTACATACACAACAAAGCTGGGTTGTTGTTGTTTACACTCTGCAAGGCCTGTGGAAGTGAGTGACATCATAGCACTGTAGTTCTGAGGGTTCTAGATGGATGCAACAATCTCCTGTTGCTTCTATGAAGGCCATAATAGACGACATCACCAAACAGCTCCATAGTCACATACACAGCAAAGGAGAGATGTTGTTTACACCTAGTGATGTCAGTGGTATTGAGTGACATCACAGCACAGTGCTAAGGCTCCTGGGCCTGGACACAGCAGCGGCTGCAATATCTCAACGGAGAATACGTTTATATATATGTGTGTGTGTGCGCGTATATATATATATATATATATATATATATATATATATATATATATATTTCTCCGCCGAAATCACTTTTAAACCCATTTCCACCTTTTTTTCCCTTCTCTTCCTCTTACTTTTTTTTCACGTTTTTTTACGTTTTTCTCCTTTTCGCCTCTTTTCTGGGCGTATTATTCTTCTTTTTCTTCTTTTTTTTCGTCTAATGCATACCCCATCAGTGCAGCAATGCTTATTCAATACCGCCAGCAGATGGAGACACTGGGGGATAATTTTCTAAGGATTTATACTGATTTTTCCTGTCTGAATTTGTCGCACAGAAAGTTGCAGGCCAAATATGTGTGACATTTCTGCGACTTTAGCTTCTAGAGCATTTTTACAACATTATACATAGGTGCTGAATACATAAAAAGCGACTGTTCAGCGACAGACAAGTCGCATCGGCTGAAAGTAGGCCAGAATGTCAGTCCATGTTGGAGCAGGTTTAGATACAGTCTAAAGTATAGATCTCAAAGTCTGTGCACAGAATTTAGCAAGGGCCTCGCACCTTCTGATGCATCAGGTAGGTGCACAATAGCATAGCCTAACCCTCTGTACTTTGGTCTATATTGATGCGGGACATAGACAGCCAGCTGATGACCAATCCATTAGTGCAATGGATGGCTGGAAGCATTTGTCTTTGCCTTTGCAATACCACAGAAGCAATGCATGGTCAATGTACAGCAATGACACACCTGTGTGAACAGCCAGGAGACCCCCCCCCCCCCCCCCATGTTATGTTACATAGTTACATAGTTAGTACGGTCGAAAAAAGACATATGTCCATCAAGTTCAACCAGGGAATTAAGGGGTAGGGGTGTGGCGCGATATTGGGGAAGGGATGAGATTTTATATTTCTTCATAAGCATTAATCTTATTTTGTCAATTAGGAACATTCAGCACCCACCCGCTATCAAGGCAGCTGCCTATCATGTCATGCCCTACCTGCACAGGTGTGCTGGCTACTCAAATGATCCAATTAAGGAGGCCATTTAGTCAGCAGCAGCAGAAGTCCTGTGCCTGGACGCTCCAACAGCGGCCAGACACAAGCAGAAGCAGAAGCAGCAGAAGCAGCAGCAGCACCACCTTTTGTTTTTTGGCTGCAGCAGCAGCAAGGCCCACAGGGCTGGCTAGCTGGCTAGCCAGCAAGCAGGTAGCAATGAAAGTAGGAATCTTTCTTTTTAACCCTGTAAGGGGGTGGTGCACTGTACCCGAAGATACTGCCATATCGGGTCAATGCATAGGGCGACGGAAGCAAGCTTCGAAATCGGCCCCCGTTCTCAAAAATCCATTTAATATATGGTCCCCAGATAGGGGACGTATCAGATATTAAACTGATAAGAACAGATACTACACTTGATCTTAGCCAAAAGGCCGAGAAGCGATAACCGTGAAAGGGGCGGGCCCAACAAGGTGCCCTTCATGGGCACTATCACTGCTTGCTGTCAGGGAGGCTGCCAGACAATTTTCCATGCACACTCTGGGCTGGGGGGCAGTCAACCACCAGTACACACAGCAGAACCTAAACCCATACCATTATTGCTAAGCAGCAAGACAGGGGCCCATTGCACTCCCACGGGGCCTTTTTAAATGCAATCCATAACCCGGATTTGCCAGGAACCCTTCTTACTCCTCCTACTTGCATGTGACACTGGGCTTAGGATCTGCATAGGAAACACACACACAAGCACACACCTACCTTTGTTGCCTGCAGATGCCTCCTTGGCTGTCCCCAAACGGTATCAAACCAACACCCACGGGAAGCTGTAAGCATAGAGGACATGCCTGCACCCCATTGGACTTACCTGTGTGGGTTAAACCCGGGTTATTTGACAACCTATGGCGGTGATGGTTCTGCTCAGGCAGAGCAGTGCTGATGCTCCTCATAAAGCTGTCACTGCTGTGAAGGTTCTAGGTGACATCACAAATCCCTATGGTTACATACACAACAAAGCTGGGTTGTTGTTGTTTACACTCTGCAAGGCCTGTGGAAGTGAGTGACATCATAGCACTGTAGTTCTGAGGGTTCTAGATGGATGCAACAATCTCCTGTTGCTTCTATGAAGGCCATAATAGACGACATCACCAAACAGCTCCATAGTCACATACACAGCAAAGGAGAGATGTTGTTTACACCTAGTGATGTCAGTGGTATTGAGTGACATCACAGCACAGTGCTAAGGCTCCTGGGCCTGGACACAGCAGCGGCTGCAATATCTCAACGGAGAATACGTTTATATATATGTGTGTGTGTGCGCGTATATATATATATATATATATATATATATATATATTTCTCCGCCGAAATCACTTTTAAACCCATTTCCACCTTTTTTTCCCTTCTCTTCCTCTTACTTTTTTTTCACGTTTTTTTACGTTTTTCTCCTTTTCGCCTCTTTTCTGGGCGTATTATTCTTCTTTTTCTTCTTTTTTTTCGTCTAATGCATACCCCATCAGTGCAGCAATGCTTATTCAATACCGCCAGCAGATGGAGACACTGGGGGATAATTTTCTAAGGATTTATACTGATTTTTCCTGTCTGAATTTGTCGCACAGAAAGTTGCAGGCCAAATATGTGTGACATTTCTGCGACTTTAGCTTCTAGAGCATTTTTACAACATTATACATAGGTGCTGAATACATAAAAAGCGACTGTTCAGCGACAGACAAGTCGCATCGGCTGAAAGTAGGCCAGAATGTCAGTCCATGTTGGAGCAGGTTTAGATACAGTCTAAAGTATAGATCTCAAAGTCTGTGCACAGAATTTAGCAAGGGCCTCGCACCTTCTGATGCATCAGGTAGGTGCACAATAGCATAGCCTAACCCTCTGTACTTTGGTCTATATTGATGCGGGACATAGACAGCCAGCTGATGACCAATCCATTAGTGCAATGGATGGCTGGAAGCATTTGTCTTTGCCTTTGCAATACCACAGAAGCAATGCATGGTCAATGTACAGCAATGACACACCTGTGTGAACAGCCAGGAGACCCCCCCCCCCCCCCCCCCCCATGTTATGTTACATAGTTACATAGTTAGTACGGTCGAAAAAAGACATATGTCCATCAAGTTCAACCAGGGAATTAAGGGGTAGGGGTGTGGCGCGATATTGGGGAAGGGATGAGATTTTATATTTCTTCATAAGCATTAATCTTATTTTGTCAATTAGGAACATTCAGCACCCACCCGCTATCAAGGCAGCTGCCTATCATGTCATGCCCTACCTGCACAGGTGTGCTGGCTACTCAAATGATCCAATTAAGGAGGCCATTTAGTCAGCAGCAGCAGAAGTCCTGTGCCTGGACGCTCCAACAGCGGCCAGACACAAGCAGAAGCAGAAGCAGCAGAAGCAGCAGCAGCACCACCTTTTGTTTTTTGGCTGCAGCAGCAGCAAGGCCCACAGGGCTGGCTAGCTGGCTAGCCAGCAAGCAGGTAGCAATGAAAGTAGGAATCTTTCTTTTTAACCCTGTAAGGGGGTGGTGCACTGTACCCGAAGATACTGCCATATCGGGTCAATGCATAGGGCGACGGAAGCAAGCTTCGAAATCGGCCCCCGTTCTCAAAAATCCATTTAATATATGGTCCCCAGATAGGGGACGTATCAGATATTAAACTGATAAGAACAGATACTACACTTGATCTTAGCCAAAAGGCCGAGAAGCGATAACCGTGAAAGGGGCGGGCCCAACAAGGTGCCCTTCATGGGCACTATCACTGCTTGCTGTCAGGGAGGCTGCCAGACAATTTTCCATGCACACTCTGGGCTGGGGGGCAGTCAACCACCAGTACACACAGCAGAACCTAAACCCATACCATTATTGCTAAGCAGCAAGACAGGGGCCCATTGCACTCCCACGGGGCCTTTTTAAATGCAATCCATAACCCGGATTTGCCAGGAACCCTTCTTACTCCTCCTACTTGCATGTGACACTGGGCTTAGGATCTGCATAGGAAACACACACACAAGCACACACCTACCTTTGTTGCCTGCAGATGCCTCCTTGGCTGTCCCCAAACGGTATCAAACCAACACCCACGGGAAGCTGTAAGCATAGAGGACATGCCTGCACCCCATTGGACTTACCTGTGTGGGTTAAACCCGGGTTATTTGACAACCTATGGCGGTGATGGTTCTGCTCAGGCAGAGCAGTGCTGATGCTCCTCATAAAGCTGTCGCTGCTGTGAAGGTTCTAGGTGACATCACAAATCCCTATGGTTACATACACAACAAAGCTGGGTTGTTGTTGTTTACACTCTGCAAGGCCTGTGGAAGTGAGTGACATCATAGCACTGTAGTTCTGAGGGTTCTAGATGGATGCAACAATCTCCTGTTGCTTCTATGAAGGCCATAATAGACGACATCACCAAACAGCTCCATAGTCACATACACAGCAAAGGAGAGATGTTGTTTACACCTAGTGATGTCAGTGGTATTGAGTGACATCACAGCACAGTGCTAAGGCTCCTGGGCCTGGACACAGCAGCGGCTGCAATATCTCAACGGAGAATACGTTTATATATATGTGTGTGTGTGCGCGTATATATATATATATATATATATATATATATATATATATATTTCTCCGCCGAAATCACTTTTAAACCCATTTCCACCTTTTTTTCCCTTCTCTTCCTCTTACTTTTTTTTCACGTTTTTTTACGTTTTTCTCCTTTTCGCCTCTTTTCTGGGCGTATTATTCTTCTTTTTCTTCTTTTTTTTCGTCTAATGCATACCCCATCAGTGCAGCAATGCTTATTCAATACCGCCAGCAGATGGAGACACTGGGGGATAATTTTCTAAGGATTTATACTGATTTTTCCTGTCTGAATTTGTCGCACAGAAAGTTGCAGGCCAAATATGTGTGACATTTCTGCGACTTTAGCTTCTAGAGCATTTTTACAACATTATACATAGGTGCTGAATACATAAAAAGCGACTGTTCAGCGACAGACAAGTCGCATCGGCTGAAAGTAGGCCAGAATGTCAGTCCATGTTGGAGCAGGTTTAGATACAGTCTAAAGTATAGATCTCAAAGTCTGTGCACAGAATTTAGCAAGGGCCTCGCACCTTCTGATGCATCAGGTAGGTGCACAATAGCATAGCCTAACCCTCTGTACTTTGGTCTATATTGATGCGGGACATAGACAGCCAGCTGATGACCAATCCATTAGTGCAATGGATGGCTGGAAGCATTTGTCTTTGCCTTTGCAATACCACAGAAGCAATGCATGGTCAATGTACAGCAATGACACACCTGTGTGAACAGCCAGGAGACCCCCCCCCCCATGTTATGTTACATAGTTACATAGTTAGTACGGTCGAAAAAAGACATATGTCCATCAAGTTCAACCAGGGAATTAAGGGGTAGGGGTGTGGCGCGATATTGGGGAAGGGATGAGATTTTATATTTCTTCATAAGCATTAATCTTATTTTGTCAATTAGGAACATTCAGCACCCACCCGCTATCAAGGCAGCTGCCTATCATGTCATGCCCTACCTGCACAGGTGTGCTGGCTACTCAAATGATCCAATTAAGGAGGCCATTTAGTCAGCAGCAGCAGAAGTCCTGTGCCTGGACGCTCCAACAGCGGCCAGACACAAGCAGAAGCAGAAGCAGCAGAAGCAGCAGCAGCACCACCTTTTGTTTTTTGGCTGCAGCAGCAGCAAGGCCCACAGGGCTGGCTAGCTGGCTAGCCAGCAAGCAGGTAGCAATGAAAGTAGGAATCTTTCTTTTTAACCCTGTAAGGGGGTGGTGCACTGTACCCGAAGATACTGCCATATCGGGTCAATGCATAGTGCGACGGAAGCAAGCTTCGAAATCGGCCCCCGTTCTCAAAAATCCATTTAATATATGGTCCCCAGATAGGGGACGTATCAGATATTAAACTGATAAGAACAGATACTACACTTGATCTTAGCCAAAAGGCCGAGAAGCGATAACCGTGAAAGGGGCGGGCCCAACAAGGTGCCCTTCATGGGCACTATCACTGCTTGCTGTCAGGGAGGCTGCCAGACAATTTTCCATGCACACTCTGGGCTGGGGGGCAGTCAACCACCAGTACACACAGCAGAACCTAAACCCATACCATTATTGCTAAGCAGCAAGACAGGGGCCCATTGCACTCCCACGGGGCCTTTTTAAATGCAATCCATAACCCGGATTTGCCAGGAACCCTTCTTACTCCTCCTACTTGCATGTGACACTGGGCTTAGGATCTGCATAGGAAACACACACACAAGCACACACCTACCTTTGTTGCCTGCAGATGCCTCCTTGGCTGTCCCCAAACGGTATCAAACCAACACCCACGGGAAGCTGTAAGCATAGAGGACATGCCTGCACCCCATTGGACTTACCTGTGTGGGTTAAACCCGGGTTATTTGACAACCTATGGCGGTGATGGTTCTGCTCAGGCAGAGCAGTGCTGATGCTCCTCATAAAGCTGTCGCTGCTGTGAAGGTTCTAGGTGACATCACAAATCCCTATGGTTACATACACAACAAAGCTGGGTTGTTGTTGTTTACACTCTGCAAGGCCTGTGGAAGTGAGTGACATCATAGCACTGTAGTTCTGAGGGTTCTAGATGGATGCAACAATCTCCTGTTGCTTCTATGAAGGCCATAATAGACGACATCACCAAACAGCTCCATAGTCACATACACAGCAAAGGAGAGATGTTGTTTACACCTAGTGATGTCAGTGGTATTGAGTGACATCACAGCACAGTGCTAAGGCTCCTGGGCCTGGACACAGCAGCGGCTGCAATATCTCAACGGAGAATACGTTTATATATATGTGTGTGTGTGCGCGTATATATATATATATATATATATATATATATATATATATATATTTCTCCGCCGAAATCACTTTTAAACCCATTTCCACCTTTTTTTCCCTTCTCTTCCTCTTACTTTTTTTTCACGTTTTTTTACGTTTTTCTCCTTTTCGCCTCTTTTCTGGGCGTATTATTCTTCTTTTTCTTCTTTTTTTTCGTCTAATGCATACCCCATCAGTGCAGCAATGCTTATTCAATACCGCCAGCAGATGGAGACACTGGGGGATAATTTTCTAAGGATTTATACTGATTTTTCCTGTCTGAATTTGTCGCACAGAAAGTTGCAGGCCAAATATGTGTGACATTTCTGCGACTTTAGCTTCTAGAGCATTTTTACAACATTATACATAGGTGCTGAATACATAAAAAGCGACTGTTCAGCGACAGACAAGTCGCATCGGCTGAAAGTAGGCCAGAATGTCAGTCCATGTTGGAGCAGGTTTAGATACAGTCTAAAGTATAGATCTCAAAGTCTGTGCACAGAATTTAGCAAGGGCCTCGCACCTTCTGATGCATCAGGTAGGTGCACAATAGCATAGCCTAACCCTCTGTACTTTGGTCTATATTGATGCGGGACATAGACAGCCAGCTGATGACCAATCCATTAGTGCAATGGATGGCTGGAAGCATTTGTCTTTGCCTTTGCAATACCACAGAAGCAATGCATGGTCAATGTACAGCAATGACACACCTGTGTGAACAGCCAGGAGACCCCCCCCCCCATGTTATGTTACATAGTTACATAGTTAGTACGGTCGAAAAAAGACATATGTCCATCAAGTTCAACCAGGGAATTAAGGGGTAGGGGTGTGGCGCGATATTGGGGAAGGGATGAGATTTTATATTTCTTCATAAGCATTAATCTTATTTTGTCAATTAGGAACATTCAGCACCCACCCGCTATCAAGGCAGCTGCCTATCATGTCATGCCCTACCTGCACAGGTGTGCTGGCTACTCAAATGATCCAATTAAGGAGGCCATTTAGTCAGCAGCAGCAGAAGTCCTGTGCCTGGACGCTCCAACAGCGGCCAGACACAAGCAGAAGCAGCAGAAGCAGCAGCAGCACCACCTTTTGTTTTTTGGCTGCAGCAGCAGCAAGGCCCACAGGGCTGGCTAGCTGGCTAGCCAGCAAGCAGGTAGCAATGAAAGTAGGAATCTTTCTTTTTAACCCTGTAAGGGGGTGGTGCACTGTACCCGAAGATACTGCCATATCGGGTCAATGCATAGGGCGACGGAAGCAAGCTTCGAAATCGGCCCCCATTCTCAAAAATCCATTTAATATATGGTCCCCAGATAGGGGACGTATCAGATATTAAACTGATAAGAACAGATACTACACTTGATCTTAGCCAAAAGGCCGAGAAGCGATAACCGTGAAAGGGGCGGGCCCAACAAGGTGCCCTTCATGGGCACTATCACTGCTTGCTGTCAGGGAGGCTGCCAGACAATTTTCCATGCACACTCTGGGCTGGGGGGCAGTCAACCACCAGTACACACAGCAGAACCTAAACCCATACCATTATTGCTAAGCAGCAAGACAGGGGCCCATTGCACTCCCACGGGGCCTTTTTAAATGCAATCCATAACCCGGATTTGCCAGGAACCCTTCTTACTCCTCCTACTTGCATGTGACACTGGGCTTAGGATCTGCATAGGAAACACACACACAAGCACACACCTACCTTTGTTGCCTGCAGATGCCTCCTTGGCTGTCACCAAACGGTATCAAACCAACACCCACGGGAAGCTGTAAGCATAGAGGACATGCCTGCACCCCATTGGACTTACCTGTGTGGGTTAAACCCGGGTTATTTGACAACCTATGGCGGTGATGGTTCTGCTCAGGCAGAGCAGTGCTGATGCTCCTCATAAAGCTGTCGCTGCTGTGAAGGTTCTAGGTGACATCACAAATCCCTATGGTTACATACACAACAAAGCTGGGTTGTTATTGTTTACACTCTGCAAGGCCTGTGGAAGTGAGTGACATCATAGCACTGTAGTTCTGAGGGTTCTAGATGGATGCAACAATCTCCTGTTGCTTCTATGAAGGCCATAATAGACGACATCACCAAACAGCTCCATAGTCACATACACAGCAAAGGAGAGATGTTGTTTACACCTAGTGATGTCAGTGGTATTGAGTGACATCACAGCACAGTGCTAAGGCTCCTGGGCCTGGACACAGCAGCGGCTGCAATATCTCAACGGAGAATACGTTTATATATATGTGTGTGTGTGCGCGTATATATATATATATATATATATATATATATATATATATATATATATATATATTTCTCCGCCGAAATCACTTTTAAACCCATTTCCACCTTTTTTTCCCTTCTCTTCCTCTTACTTTTTTTTTCACGTTTTTTTAAGTTTTTCTCCTTTTCGCCTCTTTTCTGGGCGTATTATTCTTCTTTTTCTTCTTTTTTTTCGTCTAATGCATACCCCATCAGTGCAGCAATGCTTATTCAATACCGCCAGCAGATGGAGACACTGGGGGATAATTTTCTAAGGATTTATACTGATTTTTCCTGTCTGAATTTGTCGCACAGAAAGTTGCAGGCCAAATATGTGTGACATTTCTGCGACTTTAGCTTCTAGAGCATTTTTACAACATTATACATAGGTGCTGAATACATAAAAAGCGACTGTTCAGCGACAGACAAGTCGCATCGGCTGAAAGTAGGCCAGAATGTCAGTCCATGTTGGAGCAGGTTTAGATACAGTCTAAAGTATAGATCTCAAAGTCTGTGCACAGAATTTAGCAAGGGCCTCGCACCTTCTGATGCATCAGGTAGGTGCACAATAGCATAGCCTAACCCTCTGTACTTTGGTCTATATTGATGCGGGACATAGACAGCCAGCTGATGACCAATCCATTAGTGCAATGGATGGCTGGAAGCATTTGTCTTTGCCTTTGCAATACCACAGAAGCAATGCATGGTCAATGTACAGCAATGACACACCTGTGTGAACAGTCAGGAGACCCCCCCCCCCCCCATGTTATGTTACATAGTTACATAGTTAGTACGGTCGAAAAAAGACATATGTCCATCAAGTTCAACCAGGGAATTAAGGGGTAGGGGTGTGGCGCGATATTGGGGAAGGGATGAGATTTTATATTTCTTCATAAGCATTAATCTTATTTTGTCAATTAGGAACATTCAGCACCCACCCGCTATCAAGGCAGCTGTCTATCATGTCATGCCCTACCTGCACAGGTGTGCTGGCTACTCAAATGATCCAATTAAGGAGGCCATTTAGTCAGCAGCAGCAGAAGTCCTGTGCCTGGACGCTCCAACAGCGGCCAGACACAAGCAGAAGCAGAAGCAGCAGAAGCAGCAGCAGCACCACCTTTTGTTTTTTGGCTGCAGCAGCAGCAAGGCCCACAGGGCTGGCTAGCTGGCTAGCCAGCAAGCAGGTAGCAATGAAAGTAGGAATCTTTCTTTTTAACCCTGTAAGGGGGTGGTGCACTGTACCCGAAGATACTGCCATATCGGGTCAATGCATAGGGCGACGGAAGCAAGCTTCGAAATCGGCCCCCGTTCTCAAAAATCCATTTAATATATGGTCCCCAGATAGGGGACGTATCAGATATTAAACTGATAAGAACAGATACTACACTTGATCTTAGCCAAAAGGCCGAGAAGCGATAACCGTGAAAGGGGCGGGCCCAACAAGGTGCCCTTCATGGGCACTATCACTGCTTGCTGTCAGGGAGGCTGCCAGACAATTTTCCATGCACACTCTGGGCTGGGGGGCAGTCAACCACCAGTACACACAGCAGAACCTAAACCCATACCATTATTGCTAAGCAGCAAGACAGGGGCCCATTGCACTCCCACGGGGCCTTTTTAAATGCAATCCATAACCCAGATTTGCCAGGAACCCTTCTTACTCCTCCTACTTGCATGTGACACTGGGCTTAGGATCTGCATAGGAAACACACACACAAGCACACACCTACCTTTGTTGCCTGCAGATGCCTCCTTGGCTGTCCCCAAACGGTATCAAACCAACACCCACGGGAAGCTGTAAGCATAGAGGACATGCCTGCACCCCATTGGACTTACCTGTGTGGGTTAAACCCGGGTTATTTGACAACCTATGGCGGTGATGGTTCTGCTCAGGCAGAGCAGTGCTGATGCTCCTCATAAAGCTGTCGCTGCTGTGAAGGTTCTAGGTGACATCACAAATCCCTATGGCTACATACACAACAAAGCTGGGTTGTTGTTGTTTACACTCTGCAAGGCCTGTGGAAGTGAGTGACATCATAGCACTGTAGTTCTGAGGGTTCTAGATGGATGCAACAATCTCCTGTTGCTTCTATGAAGGCCATAATAGACGACATCACCAAACAGCTCCATAGTCACATACACAGCAAAGGAGAGATGTTGTTTACACCTAGTGATGTCAGTGGTATTGAGTGACATCACAGCACAGTGCTAAGGCTCCTGGGCCTGGACACAGCAGCGGCTGCAATATCTCAACGGAGAATACGTTTATATATATGTGTGTGTGTGCGCGTATATATATATATATATATATATATATATATATATATATTTCTCAGCCGAAATCACTTTTAAACCCATTTCCACCTTTTTTTCCCTTCTCTTCCTCTTACTTTTTTTTCACGTTTTTTTACGGTTTTCTCCTTTTCGCCTCTTTTCTGGGCGTATTATTCTTCTTTTTCTTCTTTTTTTTCGTCTAATGCATACCCCATCAGTGCAGCAATGCTTATTCAATACCGCCAGCAGATGGAGACACTGGGGGATAATTTTCTAAGGATTTATACTGATTTTTCCTGTCTGAATTTGTCGCACAGAAAGTTGCAGGCCAAATATGTGTGACATTTCTGCGACTTTAGCTTCTAGAGCATTTTTACAACATTATACATAGGTGCTGAATACATAAAAAGCGACTGTTCAGCGACAGACAAGTCGCATCGGCTGAAAGTAGGCGAGAATGTCAGTCCATGTTGGAGCAGGTTTAGATACAGTCTAAAGTATAGATCTCAAAGTCTGTGCACAGAATTTAGCAAGGGCCTCGCACCTTCTGATGCATCAGGTAGGTGCACAATAGCATAGCCTAACCCTCTGTACTTTGGTCTATATTGATGCGGGACATAGACAGCCAGCTGATGACCAATCCATTAGTGCAATGGATGGCTGGAAGCATTTGTCTTTGCCTTTGCAATACCACAGAAGCAATGCATGGTCAATGTACAGCAATGACACACCTGTGTGAACAGCCAGGAGACCCCCCCCCCCCCCCCCCATGTTATGTTACATAGTTACATAGTTAGTACGGTCGAAAAAAGACATATGTCCATCAAGTTCAACCAGGGAATTAAGGGGTAGGGGTGTGGCGCGATATTGGGGAAGGGATGAGATTTTATATTTCTTCATAAGCATTAATCTTATTTTGTCAATTAGGAACATTCAGCACCCACCCGCTATCAAGGCAGCTGCCTATCATGTCATGCCCTACCTGCACAGGTGTGCTGGCTACTCAAATGATCCAATTAAGGAGGCCATTTAGTCAGCAGCAGCAGAAGTCCTGTGCCTGGACGCTCCAACAGCGGCCAGACACAAGCAGAAGCAGCAGAAGCAGCAGCAGCACCACCTTTTGTTTTTTGGCTGCAGCAGCAGCAAGGCCCACAGGGCTGGCTAGCTGGCTAGCCAGCAAGCAGGTAGCAATGAAAGTAGGAATCTTTCTTTTTAACCCTGTAAGGGGGTGGTGCACTGTACCCGAAGATACTGCCATATCGGGTCAATGCATAGGGCGACGGAAGCAAGCTTCGAAATCGGCCCCCGTTCTCAAAAATCCATTTAATATATGGTCCCCAGATAGGGGACGTATCAGATATTAAACTGATAAGAACAGATACTACACTTGATCTTAGCCAAAAGGCCGAGAAGCGATAACCGTGAAAGGGGCGGGCCCAACAAGGTGCCCTTCATGGGCACTATCACTGCTTGCTGTCAGGGAGGCTGCCAGACAATTTTCCATGCACACTCTGGGCTGGGGGGCAGTCAACCACCAGTACACACAGCAGAACCTAAACCCATACCATTATTGCTAAGCAGCAAGACAGGGGCCCATTGCACTCCCACGGGGCCTTTTTAAATGCAATCCATAACCCGGATTTGCCAGGAACCCTTCTTACTCCTCCTACTTGCATGTGACACTGGGCTTAGGATCTGCATAGGAAACACACACACAAGCACACACCTACCTTTGTTGCCTGCAGATGCCTCCTTGGCTGTCCCCAAACGGTATCAAACCAACACCCACGGGAAGCTGTAAGCATAGAGGACATGCCTGCACCCCATTGGACTTACCTGTGTGGGTTAAACCCGGGTTATTTGACAACCTATGGCGGTGATGGTTCTGCTCAGGCAGAGCAGTGCTGATGCTCCTCATAAAGCTGTCGCTGCTGTGAAGGTTCTAGGTGACATCACAAATCCCTATGGTTACATACACAACAAAGCTGGGTTGTTGTTGTTTACACTCTGCAAGGCCTGTGGAAGTGAGTGACATCATAGCACTGTAGTTCTGAGGGTTCTAGATGGATGCAACAATCTCCTGTTGCTTCTATGAAGGCCATAATAGACGACATCACCAAACAGCTCCATAGTCACATACACAGCAAAGGAGAGATGTTGTTTACACCTAGTGATGTCAGTGGTATTGAGTGACATCACAGCACAGTGCTAAGGCTCCTGGGCCTGGACACAGCAGCGGCTGCAATATCTCAACGGAGAATACGTTTATATATATGTGTGTGTGTGCGCGTATATATATATATATATATATATATATATATATATATATATATTTCTCAGCCGAAATCACTTTTAAACCCATTTCCACCTTTTTTTCCCTTCTCTTCCTCTTACTTTTTTTTCACGTTTTTTTACGGTTTTCTCCTTTTCGCCTCTTTTCTGGGCGTATTATTCTTCTTTTTCTTCTTTTTTTTCGTCTAATGCATACCCCATCAGTGCAGCAATGCTTATTCAATACCGCCAGCAGATGGAGACACTGGGGGATAATTTTCTAAGGATTTATACTGATTTTTCCTGTCTGAATTTGTCGCACAGAAAGTTGCAGGCCAAATATGTGTGACATTTCTGCGACTTTAGCTTCTAGAGCATTTTTACAACATTATACATAGGTGCTGAATACATAAAAAGCGACTGTTCAGCGACAGACAAGTCGCATCGGCTGAAAGTAGGCCAGAATGTCAGTCCATGTTGGAGCAGGTTTAGATACAGTCTAAAGTATAGATCTCAAAGTCTGTGCACAGAATTAAGCAAGGGCCTCGCACCTTCTGATGCATCAGGTAGGTGCACAATAGCATAGCCTAACCCTCTGTACTTTGGTCTATATTGATGCGGGACATAGACAGCCAGCTGATGACCAATCCATTAGTGCAATGGATGGCTGGAAGCATTTGTCTTTGCCTTTGCAATACCACAGAAGCAATGCATGGTCAATGTACAGCAATGACACACCTGTGTGAACAGCCAGGAGACCCCCCCCCCCCCCCCATGTTATGTTACATAGTTACATAGTTAGTACGGTCGAAAAAAGACATATGTCCATCAAGTTCAACCAGGGAATTAAGGGGTAGGGGTGTGGCGCGATATTGGGGAAGGGATGAGATTTTATATTTCTTCATAAGCATTAATCTTATTTTGTCAATTAGGAACATTCAGCACCCACCCGCTATCAAGGCAGCTGCCTATCATGTCATGCCCTACCTGCACAGGTGTGCTGGCTACTCAAATGATCCAATTAAGGAGGCCATTTAGTCAGCAGCAGCAGAAGTCCTGTGCCTGGACGCTCCAACAGCGGCCAGACACAAGCAGAAGCAGAAGCAGCAGAAGCAGCAGCAGCACCACCTTTTGTTTTTTGGCTGCAGCAGCAGCAAGGCCCACAGGGCTGGCTAGCTGGCTAGCCAGCAAGCAGGTAGCAATGAAAGTAGGAATCTTTCTTTTTAACCCTGTAAGGGGGTGGTGCACTGTACCCGAAGATACTGCCATATCGGGTCAATGCATAGGGCGACGGAAGCAAGCTTCGAAATCGGCCCCCGTTCTCAAAAATCCATTTAATATATGGTCCCCAGATAGGGGACGTATCAGATATTAAACTGATAAGAACAGATACTACACTTGATCTTAGCCAAAAGGCCGAGAAGCGATAACCGTGAAAGGGGCGGGCCCAACAAGGTGCCCTTCATGGGCACTATCACTGCTTGCTGTCAGGGAGGCTGCCAGACAATTTTCCATGCACACTCTGGGCTGGGGGGCAGTCAACCACCAGTACACACAGCAGAACCTAAACCCATACCATTATTGCTAAGCAGCAAGACAGGGGCCCATTGCACTCCCACGGGGCCTTTTTAAATGCAATCCATAACCCGGATTTGCCAGGAACCCTTCTTACTCCTCCTACTTGCATGTGACACTGGGCTTAGGATCTGCATAGGAAACACACACACAAGCACACACCTACCTTTGTTGCCTGCAGATGCCTCCTTGGCTGTCCCCAAACGGTATCAAACTAACACCCACGGGAAGCTGTAAGCATAGAGGACATGCCTGCACCCCATTGGACTTACCTGTGTGGGTTAAACCCGGGTTATTTGACAACCTATGGCGGTGATGGTTCTGCTCAGGCAGAGCAGTGCTGATGCTCCTCATAAAGCTGTCGCTGCTGTGAAGGTTCTAGGTGACATCACAAATCCCTATGGTTACATACACAACAAAGCTGGGTTGTTGTTGTTTACACTCTGCAAGGCCTGTGGAAGTGAGTGACATCATAGCACTGTAGTTCTGAGGGTTCTAGATGGATGCAACAATCTCCTGTTGCTTCTATGAAGGCCATAATAGACGACATCACCAAACAGCTCCATAGTCACATACACAGCAAAGGAGAGATGTTGTTTACACCTAATGATGTCAGTGGTATTGAGTGACATCACAGCACAGTGCTAAGGCTCCTGGGCCTGGACACAGCAGCGGCTGCAATATCTCAACGGAGAATACGTTTATATATATGTGTGTGTGTGCGCGTATATATATATATATATATATATATATATATATATATATATATTTCTCCGCCGAAATCACTTTTAAACCCATTTCCACCTTTTTTTCCCTTCTCTTCCTCTTACTTTTTTTTCACGTTTTTTTACGTTTTTCTCCTTTTCGCCTCTTTTCTGGGCGTATTATTCTTCTTTTTCTTCTTTTTTTTCGTCTAATGCATACCCCATCAGTGCAGCAATGCTTATTCAATACCGCCAGCAGATGGAGACACTGGGGGATAATTTTCTAAGGATTTATACTGATTTTTCCTGTCTGAATTTGTCGCACAGAAAGTTGCAGGCCAAATATGTGTGACATTTCTGCGACTTTAGCTTCTAGAGCATTTTTACAACATTATACATAGGTGCTGAATACATAAAAAGCGACTGTTCAGCGACAGACAAGTCGCATCGGCTGAAAGTAGGCCAGAATGTCAGTCCATGTTGGAGCAGGTTTAGATACAGTCTAAAGTATAGATCTCAAAGTCTGTGCACAGAATTTAGCAAGGGCCTCGCACCTTCTGATGCATCAGGTAGGTGCACAATAGCATAGCCTAACCCTCTGTACTTTGGTCTATATTGATGCGGGACATAGACAGCCAGCTGATGACCAATCCATTAGTGCAATGGATGGCTGGAAGCATTTGTCTTTGCCTTTGCAATACCACAGAAGCAATGCATGGTCAATGTACAGCAATGACACACCTGTGTGAACAGCCAGGAGACCCCCCCCCCCCCCCATGTTATGTTACATAGTTACATAGTTAGTACGGTCGAAAAAAGACATATGTCCATCAAGTTCAACCAGGGAATTAAGGGGTAGGGGTGTGGCGCGATATTGGGGAAGGGATGAGATTTTATATTTCTTCATAAGCATTAATCTTATTTTGTCAATTAGGAACATTCAGCACCCACCCGCTATCAAGGCAGCTGCCTATCATGTCATGCCTTACCTGCACAGGTGTGCTGGCTACTCAAATGATCCAATTAAGGAGGCCATTTAGTCAGCAGCAGCAGAAGTCCTGTGCCTGGACGCTCCAACAGCGGCCAGACACAAGCAGAAGCAGAAGCAGCAGAAGCAGCAGCAGCAGCACCACCTTTTGTTTTTTGGCTGCAGCAACAGCAAGGCCCACAGGGCTGGCTAGCTGGCTAGCCAGCAAGCAGGTAGCAATGAAAGTAGGAATCTTTCTTTTTAACCCTGTAAGGGGGTGGTGCACTGTACCCGAAGATACTGCCATATCGGGTCAATGCATAGGGCGACGGAAGCAAGCTTCGAAATCGGCCCCCGTTCTCAAAAATCCATTTAATATATGGTCCCCAGATAGGGGACGTATCAGATATTAAACTGATAAGAACAGATACTACACTTGATCTTAGCCAAAAGGCCGAGAAGCGATAACCGTGAAAGGGGCGGGCCCAACAAGGTGCCCTTCATGGGCACTATCACTGCTTGCTGTCAGGGAGGCTGCCAGACAATTTTCCATGCACACTCTGGGCTGGGGGGCAGTCAACCACCAGTACACACAGCAGAACCTAAACCCATACCATTATTGCTAAGCAGCAAGACAGGGGCCCATTGCACTCCCACGGGGCCTTTTTAAATGCAATCCATAACCCGGATTTGCCAGGAACCCTTCTTACTCCTCCTACTTGCATGTGACACTGGGCTTAGGATCTGCATAGGAAACACACACACAAGCACACACCTACCTTTGTTGCCTGCAGATGCCTCCTTGGCTGTCACCAAACGGTATCAAACCAACACCCACGGGAAGCTGTAAGCATAGAGGACATGCCTGCACCCCATTGGACTTACCTGTGTGGGTTAAACCCGGGTTATTTGACAACCTATGGCGGTGATGGTTCTGCTCAGGCAGAGCAGTGCTGATGCTCCTCATAAAGCTGTCGCTGCTGTGAAGGTTCTAGGTGACATCACAAATCCCTATGGTTACATACACAACAAAGCTGGGTTGTTATTGTTTACACTCTGCAAGGCCTGTGGAAGTGAGTGACATCATAGCACTGTAGTTCTGAGGGTTCTAGATGGATGCAACAATCTCCTGTTGCTTCTATGAAGGCCATAATAGACGACATCACCAAACAGCTCCATAGTCACATACACAGCAAAGGAGAGATGTTGTTTACACCTAGTGATGTCAGTGGTATTGAGTGACATCACAGCACAGTGCTAAGGCTCCTGGGCCTGGACACAGCAGCGGCTGCAATATCTCAACGGAGAATACGTTTATATATATGTGTGTGTGTGCGCGTATATATATATATATATATATATATATATATATATATTTCTCCGCCGAAATCACTTTTAAACCCATTTCCACCTTTTTTTCCCTTCTCTTCCTCTTACTTTTTTTTCACGTTTTTTTACGTTTTTCTCCTTTTCGCCTCTTTTCTGGGCGTATTATTCTTCTTTTTCTTCTTTTTTTTCGTCTAATGCATACCCCATCAGTGCAGCAATGCTTATTCAATACCGCCAGCAGATGGAGACACTGGGGGATAATTTTCTAAGGATTTATACTGATTTTTCCTGTCTGAATTTGTCGCACAGAAAGTTGCAGGCCAAATATGTGTGACATTTCTGCGACTTTAGCTTCTAGAGCATTTTTACAACATTATACATAGGTGCTGAATACATAAAAAGCGACTGTTCAGCGACAGACAAGTCGCATCGGCTGAAAGTAGGCCAGAATGTCAGTCCATGTTGGAGCAGGTTTAGATACAGTCTAAAGTATAGATCTCAAAGTCTGTGCACAGAATTTAGCAAGGGCCTCGCACCTTCTGATGCATCAGGTAGGTGCACAATAGCATAGCCTAACCCTCTGTACTTTGGTCTATATTGATGCGGGACATAGACAGCCAGCTGATGACCAATCCATTAGTGCAATGGATGGCTGGAAGCATTTGTCTTTGCCTTTGCAATACCACAGAAGCAATGCATGGTCAATGTACAGCAATGACACACCTGTGTGAACAGTCAGGAGACCCCCCCCCCCCCCCATGTTATGTTACATAGTTACATAGTTAGTACGGTCGAAAAAAGACATATGTCCATCAAGTTCAACCAGGGAATTAAGGGGTAGGGGTGTGGCGCGATATTGGGGAAGGGATGAGATTTTAT
Organism: Hyla sarda; assembly: GCF_029499605.1. Classification (NCBI taxonomy): domain Eukaryota; kingdom Metazoa; phylum Chordata; class Amphibia; order Anura; family Hylidae; genus Hyla; species Hyla sarda. The sequence continues at coordinate 25,358 of NW_026610742.1, forward strand.
ATTTCTTCATAAGCATTAATCTTATTTTGTCAATTAGGAACATTCAGCACCCACCCGCTATCAAGGCAGCTGTCTATCATGTCATGCCCTACCTGCACAGGTGTGCTGGCTACTCAAATGATCCAATTAAGGAGGCCATTTAGTCAGCAGCAGCAGAAGTCCTGTGCCTGGACGCTCCAACAGCGGCCAGACACAAGCAGAAGCAGAAGCAGCAGAAGCAGCAGCAGCACCACCTTTTGTTTTTTGGCTGCAGCAGCAGCAAGGCCCACAGGGCTGGCTAGCTGGCTAGCCAGCAAGCAGGTAGCAATGAAAGTAGGAATCTTTCTTTTTAACCCTGTAAGGGGGTGGTGCACTGTACCCGAAGATACTGCCATATCGGGTCAATGCATAGGGCGACGGAAGCAAGCTTCGAAATCGGCCCCCGTTCTCAAAAATCCATTTAATATATGGTCCCCAGATAGGGGACGTATCAGATATTAAACTGATAAGAACAGATTTTTTTTTTAGCCCTCAGAACTCAATCAGAGCTCCAAGATCTTATATGGACTCGATTGTTTTGTTCATCATCAGGTAACACTTTTATTTATTCCTAAAAAAAGACAAATTGAAATAAAATATTATAACAACAATAAAAATAATAAACATTCCAAAATTATAACAAATTCATTCCCTTTCTCCGGGCGTAAACTGCCAAGTAATCAATTAAACCATAGGTTAAGCTTCCTTTTTCCATTTCCCTTTTTACTGGGATGGCCAACCAGGCCGGTATTTTATAAGTTACCATAAATCGATCCACGTCAGGGCGAAAAGAATCATAAACTTTGTTTCTTACTGCAGGCAACTGGGCTTTAAAGGTGGATAATAGATCATCCAGGTCCTGTAAGAACAATTCTCTTTCCTCATCTGGAGCTCTCTCCAAAATAGTTTGGAAAGACCCTGAATATCCTCTTAAATCTCTCACCGGCTCTTCATTTTTCTTTTTACTCTTATGCTCTCCAATGTTCTTTTCTTCTACTATCATCTCTTTTCCAACAATTTTTGGCTCTTGGGTTACCACAGATCTTTTAATTTCTGGCTCTTGTTCAGAAACTTCTTCTTCTCTTTTCTTCTTCCTCTTTGGACAGTTCACATACATGTGACCAATTTTGTTACATAAATTACATTTACTTTTTTGGCTACAGGATTCGATTTCATGACCTTCTTTTTGGCATTTTTGGCACCACATTGAGGTGCACTCTTCCTTTAAATGGCCATATTTCTTGCATTTTCTACAGAAATTCTGCATACCTGCAAAAAACATATCTCCATTGATAACCCCTATTTTAAAACGGGCAGGGGGATAAAGAACTCTTCCATCTGCGTCTTCCTTGAACTTTACTTTAAATCTCCACTTTGTTGTCCAGACTCCATACTGATTATAAATTTTCCCAAGTGGCGCAATTTCCTCACAAAATTGGGTCAAAAGAATTATAATATCCTCCTCAGGGACGTAAGGACTATACATCCTCACCGTTAAAATTCTTTCTCTCCTGGGAAAGTGGGGAATGACTTCCACGCCCTCCCACACTGGATCAGACTTGATTGTCTCAAATTTCTTCCAAAATAAATCATAATCCTCTTCGGAAACCAAAATAACATCAAAGCACCCTTTCTTTGGAAATTCCAACATGGAAAGGATTTGTGTCTTTGCAATTTCCAAAACTCCAAAAAGAATTTCCTCCATTACAAAGGAAAGTCCTCTTCTTTTCTTCTCAAGGTCTTTCAGCAGGATCCGGACCCCATTCTTGATCTTCCCAAAAAAAGGAACCTCCTCTCCAACAGATTGAGAGGTGTCCATGATCTCTTCCATCTTCAATAGGCGTGTCCAGGCAGGGACAGAAAAACACTCCCCCACCAAAGAGTGGGCAGTGAAGGGTGATCGCCTCCCGTTGTCTGGGGACTAAGCCGGCTCCCTAATAGCAGCAGGGGGGTGAAGTCCCTCCGTTAAGAAGGACGATCCCCCCAGGCCAAGGAGCCGGGTACCCCAGACACCCTCTGACCAGACCAAGTGAGCAGATACTACACTTGATCTTAGCCAAAAGGCCGAGAAGCGATAACCGTGAAAGGGGCGGGCCCAACAAGGTGCCCTTCATGGGCACTATCACTGCTTGCTGTCAGGGAGGCTGCCAGACAATTTTCCATGCACACTCTGGGCTGGGGGGCAGTCAACCACCAGTACACACAGCAGAACCTAAACCCATACCATTATTGCTAAGCAGCAAGACAGGGGCCCATTGCACTCCCACGGGGCCTTTTTAAATGCAATCCATAACCCGGATTTGCCAGGAACCCTTCTTACTCCTCCTACTTGCATGTGACACTGGGCTTAGGATCTGCATAGGAAACACACACACAAGCACACACCTACCTTTGTTGCCTGCAGATGCCTCCTTGGCTGTCCCCAAACGGTATCAAACCAACACCCACGGGAAGCTGTAAGCATAGAGGACATGCCTGCACCCCATTGGACTTACCTGTGTGGGTTAAACCCGGGTTATTTGACAACCTATGGCGGTGATGGTTCTGCTCAGGCAGAGCAGTGCTGATGCTCCTCATAAAGCTGTCGCTGCTGTGAAGGTTCTAGGTGACATCACAAATCCCTATGGTTACATACACAACAAAGCTGGGTTGTTGTTGTTTACACTCTGCAAGGCCTGTGGAAGTGAGTGACATCATAGCACTGTAGTTCTGAGGGTTCTAGATGGATGCAACAATCTCCTGTTGCTTCTATGAAGGCCATAATAGACGACATCACCAAACAGCTCCATAGTCACATACACAGCAAAGGAGAGATGTTGTTTACACCTAGTGATGTCAGTGGTATTGAGTGACATCACAGCACAGTGCTAAGGCTCCTGGGCCTGGACACAGCAGCGGCTGCAATATCTCAACGGAGAATACGTTTATATATATGTGTGTGTGTGCGCGTATATATATATATATATATATATATATATATATATATATATTTCTCCGCCGAAATCACTTTTAAACCCATTTCCACCTTTTTTTCCCTTCTCTTCCTCTTACTTTTTTTTCACGTTTTTTTACGTTTTTCTCCTTTTCGCCTCTTTTCTGGGCGTATTATTCTTCTTTTTCTTCTTTTTTTTCGTCTAATGCATACCCCATCAGTGCAGCAATGCTTATTCAATACCGCCAGCAGATGGAGACACTGGGGGATAATTTTCTAAGGATTTATACTGATTTTTCCTGTCTGAATTTGTCGCACAGAAAGTTGCAGGCCAAATATGTGTGACATTTCTGCGACTTTAGCTTCTAGAGCATTTTTACAACATTATACATAGGTGCTGAATACATAAAAAGCGGCTGTTCAGCGACAGACAAGTCGCATCGGCTGAAAGTAGGCCAGAATGTCAGTCCATGTTGGAGCAGGTTTAGATACAGTCTAAAGTATAGATCTCAAAGTCTGTGCACAGAATTTAGCAAGGGCCTCGCACCTTCTGATGCATCAGGTAGGTGCACAATAGCATAGCCTAACCCTCTGTACTTTGGTCTATATTGATGCGGGACATAGACAGCCAGCTGATGACCAATCCATTAGTGCAATGGATGGCTGGAAGCATTTGTCTTTGCCTTTGCAATACCACAGAAGCAATGCATGGTCAATGTACAGCAATGACACACCTGTGTGAACAGCCAGGAGACCCCCCCCCATGTTATGTTACATAGTTACATAGTTAGTACGGTCGAAAAAAGACAAATGTCCATCAAGTTCAACCAGGGAATTAAGGGGTAGGGGTGTGGCGCGATATTGGGGAAGGGATGAGATTTTATATTTCTTCATAAGCATTAATCTTATTTTGTCAATTAGGAACATTCAGCACCCACCCGCTATCAAGGCAGCTGCCTATCATGTCATGCCCTACCTGCACAGGTATGCTGGCTACTCAAATGATCCAATTAAGGAGGCCATTTAGTCAGCAGCAGCAGAAGTCCTGTGCCTGGACGCTCCAACAGCGGCCAGACACAAGCAGAAGCAGAAGCAGCAGAAGCAGCAGCAGCACCACCTTTTGTTTTTTGGCTGCAGCAGCAGCAAGGCCCACAGGGCTGGCTAGCTGGCTAGCCAGCAAGCAGGTAGCAATGAAAGTAGGAATCTTTCTTTTTAACCCTGTAAGGGGGTGGTGCACTGTACCCGAAGATACTGCCATATCGGGTCAATGCATAGGGCGACGGAAGCAAGCTTCGAAATCGGCCCCCGTTCTCAAAAATCCATTTAATATATGGTCCCCAGATAGGGGACGTATCAGATATTAAACTGATAAGAACAGATACTACACTTGATCTTAGCCAAAAGGCCGAGAAGCGATAACCGTGAAAGGGGCGGGCCCAACAAGGTGCCCTTCATGGGCACTATCACTGCTTGCTGTCAGGGAGGCTGCCAGACAATTTTCCATGCACACTCTGGGCTGGGGGGCAGTCAACCACCAGTACACACAGCAGAACCTAAACCCATACCATTATTGCTAAGCAGCAAGACAGGGGCCCATTGCACTCCCACGGGGCCTTTTTAAATGCAATCCATAACCCGGATTTGCCAGGAACCCTTCTTACTCCTCCTACTTGCATGTGACACTGGGCTTAGGATCTGCATAGGAAACACACACACAAGCACACACCTACCTTTGTTGCCTGCAGATGCCTCCTTGGCTGTCCCCAAACGGTATCAAACCAACACCCACGGGAAGCTGTAAGCATAGAGGACATGCCTGCACCCCATTGGACTTACCTGTGTGGGTTAAACCCGGGTTATTTGACAACCTATGGCGGTGATGGTTCTGCTCAGGCAGAGCAGTGCTGATGCTCCTCATAAAGCTGTCGCTGCTGTGAAGGTTCTAGGTGACATCACAAATCCCTATGGTTACATACACAACAAAGCTGGGTTGTTGTTGTTTACACTCTGCAAGGCCTGTGGAAGTGAGTGACATCATAGCACTGTAGTTCTGAGGGTTCTAGATGGATGCAACAATCTCCTGTTGCTTCTATGAAGGCCATAATAGACGACATCACCAAACAGCTCCATAGTCACATACACAGCAAAGGAGAGATGTTGTTTACACCTAGTGATGTCAGTGGTATTGAGTGACATCACAGCACAGTGCTAAGGCTCCTGGGCCTGGACACAGCAGCGGCTGCAATATCTCAACGGAGAATACGTTTATATATATGTGTGTGTGTGCGCGTATATATATATATATATTTCTCCGCCGAAATCACTTTTAAACCCATTTCCACCTTTTTTTCCCTTCTCTTCCTCTTACTTTTTTTTCACGTTTTTTTACGTTTTTCTCCTTTTCGCCTCTTTTCTGGGCGTATTATTCTTCTTTTTCTTCTTTTTTTTCGTCTAATGCATACCCCATCAGTGCAGCAATGCTTATTCAATACCGCCAGCAGATGGAGACACTGGGGGATAATTTTCTAAGGATTTATACTGATTTTTCCTGTCTGAATTTGTCGCACAGAAACTTGCAGGCCAAATATGTGTGACATTTCTGCGACTTTAGCTTCTAGAGCATTTTTACAACATTATACATAGGTGCTGAATACATAAAAAGCGACTGTTCAGCGACAGACAAGTCGCATCGGCTGAAAGTAGGCCAGAATGTCAGTCCATGTTGGAGCAGGTTTAGATACAGTCTAAAGTATAGATCTCAAAGTCTGTGCACAGAATTTAGCAAGGGCCTCGCACCTTCTGATGCATCAGGTAGGTGCACAATAGCATAGCCTAACCCTCTGTACTTTGGTCTATATTGATGCGGGACATAGACAGCCAGCTGATGACCAATCCATTAGTGCAATGGATGGCTGGAAGCATTTGTCTTTGCCTTTGCAATACCACAGAAGCAATGCATGGTCAATGTACAGCAATGACACACCTGTGTGAACAGCCAGGAGACCCCCCCCCCCCCCATGTTATGTTACATAGTTACATAGTTAGTACGGTCGAAAAAAGACATATGTCCATCAAGTTCAACCAGGGAATTAAGGGGTAGGGGTGTGGCGCGATATTGGGGAAGGGATGAGATTTTATATTTCTTCATAAGCATTAATCTTATTTTGTCAATTAGGAACATTCAGCACCCACCCGCTATCAAGGCAGCTGCCTATCATGTCATGCCCTACCTGCACAGGTATGCTGGCTACTCAAATGATCCAATTAAGGAGGCCATTTAGTCAGCAGCAGCAGAAGTCCTGTGCCTGGACGCTCCAACAGCGGCCAGACACAAGCAGAAGCAGAAGCAGCAGAAGCAGCAGCAGCACCACCTTTTGTTTTTTGGCTGCAGCAGCAGCAAGGCCCACAGGGCTGGCTAGCTGGCTAGCCAGCAAGCAGGTAGCAATGAAAGTAGGAATCTTTCTTTTTAACCCTGTAAGGGGGTGGTGCACTGTACCCGAAGATACTGCCATATCGGGTCAATGCATAGGGCGACGGAAGCAAGCTTCGAAATCGGCCCCCGTTCTCAAAAATCCATTTAATATATGGTCCCCAGATAGGGGACGTATCAGATATTAAACTGATAAGAACAGATACTACACTTGATCTTAGCCAAAAGGCCGAGAAGCGATAACCGTGAAAGGGGCGGGCCCAACAAGGTGCCCTTCATGGGCACTATCACTGCTTGCTGTCAGGGAGGCTGCCAGACAATTTTCCATGCACACTCTGGGCTGGGGGGCAGTCAACCACCAGTACACACAGCAGAACCTAAACCCATACCATTATTGCTAAGCAGCAAGACAGGGGCCCATTGCACTCCCACGGGGCCTTTTTAAATGCAATCCATAACCCGGATTTGCCAGGAACCCTTCTTACTCCTCCTACTTGCATGTGACACTGGGCTTAGGATCTGCATAGGAAACACACACACAAGCACACACCTACCTTTGTTGCCTGCAGATGCCTCCTTGGCTGTCCCCAAACGGTATCAAACCAACACCCACGGGAAGCTGTAAGCATAGAGGACATGCCTGCACCCCATTGGACTTACCTGTGTGGGTTAAACCCGGGTTATTTGACAACCTATGGCGGTGATGGTTCTGCTCAGGCAGAGCAGTGCTGATGCTCCTCATAAAGCTGTCGCTGCTGTGAAGGTTCTAGGTGACATCACAAATCCCTATGGTTACATACACAACAAAGCTGGGTTGTTGTTGTTTACACTCTGCAAGGCCTGTGGAAGTGAGTGACATCATAGCACTGTAGTTCTGAGGGTTCTAGATGGATGCAACAATCTCCTGTTGCTTCTATGAAGGCCATAATAGACGACATCACCAAACAGCTCCATAGTCACATACACAGCAAAGGAGAGATGTTGTTTACACCTAGTGATGTCAGTGGTATTGAGTGACATCACAGCACAGTGCTAAGGCTCCTGGGCCTGGACACAGCAGCGGCTGCAATATCTCAACGGAGAATACGTTTATATATATGTGTGTGTGTGCGCGTATATATATATATATATTTCTCCGCCGAAATCACTTTTAAACCCATTTCCACCTTTTTTTCCCTTCTCTTCCTCTTACTTTTTTTTCACGTTTTTTTACGTTTTTCTCCTTTTCGCCTCTTTTCTGGGCGTATTATTCTTCTTTTTCTTCTTTTTTTTCGTCTAATGCATACCCCATCAGTGCAGCAATGCTTATTCAATACCGCCAGCAGATGGAGACACTGGGGGATAATTTTCTAAGGATTTATACTGATTTTTCCTGTCTGAATTTGTCGCACAGAAAGTTGCAGGCCAAATATGTGTGACATTTCTGCGACTTTAGCTTCTAGAGCATTTTTACAACATTATACATAGGTGCTGAATACATAAAAAGCGACTGTTCAGCGACAGACAAGTCGCATCGGCTGAAAGTAGGCCAGAATGTCAGTCCATGTTGGAGCAGGTTTAGATACAGTCTAAAGTATAGATCTCAAAGTCTGTGCACAGAATTTAGCAAGGGCCTCGCACCTTCTGATGCATCAGGTAGGTGCACAATAGCATAGCCTAACCCTCTGTACTTTGGTCTATATTGATGCGGGACATAGACAGCCAGCTGATGACCAATCCATTAGTGCAATGGATGGCTGGAAGCATTTGTCTTTGCCTTTGCAATACCACAGAAGCAATGCATGGTCAATGTACAGCAATGACACACCTGTGTGAACAGCCAGGAGACCCCCCCCCCCCCCCCATGTTATGTTACATAGTTACATAGTTAGTACGGTCGAAAAAAGACATATGTCCATCAAGTTCAACCAGGGAATTAAGGGGTAGGGGTGTGGCGCGATATTGGGGAAGGGATGAGATTTTATATTTCTTCATAAGCATTAATCTTATTTTGTCAATTAGGAACATTCAGCACCCACCCGCTATCAAGGCAGCTGCCTATCATGTCATGCCCTACCTGCACAGGTGTGCTGGCTACTCAAATGATCCAATTAAGGAGGCCATTTAGTCAGCAGCAGCAGAAGTCCTGTGCCTGGACGCTCCAACAGCGGCCAGACACAAGCAGAAGCAGAAGCAGCAGAAGCAGCAGCAGCACCACCTTTTGTTTTTTGGCTGCAGCAGCAGCAAGGCCCACAGGGCTGGCTAGCTGGCTAGCCAGCAAGCAGGTAGCAATGAAAGTAGGAATCTTTCTTTTTAACCCTGTAAGGGGGTGGTGCACTGTACCCGAAGATACTGCCATATCGGGTCAATGCATAGGGCGACGGAAGCAAGCTTCGAAATCGGCCCCCGTTCTCAAAAATCCATTTAATATATGGTCCCCAGATAGGGGACGTATCAGATATTAAACTGATAAGAACAGATACTACACTTGATCTTAGCCAAAAGGCCGAGAAGCGATAACCGTGAAAGGGGCGGGCCCAACAAGGTGCCCTTCATGGGCACTATCACTGCTTGCTGTCAGGGAGGCTGCCAGACAATTTTCCATGCACACTCTGGGCTGGGGGGCAGTCAACCACCAGTACACACAGCAGAACCTAAACCCATACCATTATTGCTAAGCAGCAAGACAGGGGCCCATTGCACTTCCACGGGGCCTTTTTAAATGCAATCCATAACCCGGATTTGCCAGGAACCCTTCTTACTCCTCCTACTTGCATGTGACACTGGGCTTAGGATCTGCATAGGAAACACACACACAAGCACACACCTACCTTTGTTGCCTGCAGATGCCTCCTTGGCTGTCCCCAAACGGTATCAAACCAACACCCACGGGAAGCTGTAAGCATAGAGGACATGCCTGCACCCCATTGGACTTACCTGTGTGGGTTAAACCCGGGTTATTTGACAACCTATGGCGGTGATGGTTCTGCTCAGGCAGAGCAGTGCTGATGCTCCTCATAAAGCTGTCGCTGCTGTGAAGGTTCTAGGTGACATCACAAATCCCTATGGTTACATACACAACAAAGCTGGGTTGTTGTTGTTTACACTCTGCAAGGCCTGTGGAAGTGAGTGACATCATAGCACTGTAGTTCTGAGGGTTCTAGATGGATGCAACAATCTCCTGTTGCTTCTATGAAGGCCATAATAGACGACATCACCAAACAGCTCCATAGTCACATACACAGCAAAGGAGAGATGTTGTTTACACCTAGTGATGTCAGTGGTATTGAGTGACATCACAGCACAGTGCTAAGGCTCCTGGGCCTGGACACAGCAGCGGCTGCAATATCTCAACGGAGAATACGTTTATATATATGTGTGTGTGTGCGCGTATATATATATATATATATATATATATATATATATATATATATATTTCTCCGCCGAAATCACTTTTAAACCCATTTCCACCTTTTTTTCCCTTCTCTTCCTCTTACTTTTTTTTCACGTTTTTTTACGTTTTTCTCCTTTTCGCCTCTTTTCTGGGCGTATTATTCTTCTTTTTCTTCTTTTTTTTCGTCTAATGCATACCCCATCAGTGCAGCAATGCTTATTCAATACCGCCAGCAGATGGAGACACTGGGGGATAATTTTCTAAGGATTTATACTGATTTTTCCTGTCTGAATTTGTCGCACAGAAAGTTGCAGGCCAAATATGTGTGACATTTCTGCGACTTTAGCTTCTAGAGCATTTTTACAACATTATACATAGGTGCTGAATACATAAAAAGCGACTGTTCAGCGACAGACAAGTCGCATCGGCTGAAAGTAGGCCAGAATGTCAGTCCATGTTGGAGCAGGTTTAGATACAGTCTAAAGTATAGATCTCAAAGTCTGTGCACAGAATTTAGCAAGGGCCTCGCACCTTCTGATGCATCAGGTAGGTGCACAATAGCATAGCCTAACCCTCTGTACTTTGGTCCATATTGATGCGGGACATAGACAGCCAGCTGATGACCAATCCATTAGTGCAATGGATGGCTGGAAGCATTTGTCTTTGCCTTTGCAATACCACAGAAGCAATGCATGGTCAATGTACAGCAATGACACACCTGTGTGAACAGCCAGGAGACCCCCCCCCCCCCCCCATGTTATGTTACATAGTTACATAGTTAGTACGGTCGAAAAAAGACATATGTCCATCAAGTTCAACCAGGGAATTAAGGGGTAGGGGTGTGGCGCGATATTGGGGAAGGGATGAGATTTTATATTTCTTCATAAGCATTAATCTTATTTTGTCAATTAGGAACATTCAGCACCCACCCGCTATCAAGGCAGCTGCCTATCATGTCATGCCCTACCTGCACAGGTGTGCTGGCTACTCAAATGATCCAATTAAGGAGGCCATTTAGTCAGCAGCAGCAGAAGTCCTGTGCCTGGACGCTCCAACAGCGGCCAGACACAAGCAGAAGCAGAAGCAGCAGAAGCACCACCTTTTGTTTTTTGGCTGCAGCAGCAGCAAGGCCCACAGGGCTGGCTAGCTGGCTAGCCAGCAAGCAGGTAGCAATGAAAGTAGGAATCTTTCTTTTTAACCCTGTAAGGGGGTGGTGCACTGTACCCGAAGATACTGCCATATCGGGTCAATGCATAGGGCGACGGAAGCAAGCTTCGAAATCGGCCCCCGTTCTCAAAAATCCATTTAATATATGGTCCCCAGATAGGGGACGTATCAGATATTAAACTGATAAGAACAGATACTACACTTGATCTTAGCCAAAAGGCCGAGAAGCGATAACCGTGAAAGGGGCGGGCCCAACAAGGTGCCCTTCATGGGCACTATCACTGCTTGCTGTCAGGGAGGCTGCCAGACAATTTTCCATGCACACTCTGGGCTGGGGGGCAGTCAACCACCAGTACACACAGCAGAACCTAAACCCATACCATTATTGCTAAGCAGCAAGACAGGGGCCCATTGCACTTCCACGGGGCCTTTTTAAATGCAATCCATAACCCGGATTTGCCAGGAACCCTTCTTACTCCTCCTACTTGCATGTGACACTGGGCTTAGGATCTGCATAGGAAACACACACACAAGCACACACCTACCTTTGTTGCCTGCAGATGCCTCCTTGGCTGTCCCCAAACGGTATCAAACCAACACCCACGGGAAGCTGTAAGCATAGAGGACATGCCTGCACCCCATTGGACTTACCTGTGTGGGTTAAACCCGGGTTATTTGACAACCTATGGCGGTGATGGTTCTGCTCAGGCAGAGCAGTGCTGATGCTCCTCATAAAGCTGTCGCTGCTGTGAAGGTTCTAGGTGACATCACAAATCCCTATGGTTACATACACAACAAAGCTGGGTTGTTGTTGTTTACACTCTGCAAGGCCTGTGGAAGTGAGTGACATCATAGCACTGTAGTTCTGAGGGTTCTAGATGGATGCAACAATCTCCTGTTGCTTCTATGAAGGCCATAATAGACGACATCACCAAACAGCTCCATAGTCACATACACAGCAAAGGAGAGATGTTGTTTACACCTAGTGATGTCAGTGGTATTGAGTGACATCACAGCACAGTGCTAAGGCTCCTGGGCCTGGACACAGCAGCGGCTGCAATATCTCAACGGAGAATACGTTTATATATATGTGTGTGTGTGCGCGTATATATATATATATATATATATATATATATATATATATATATATGTTACGCCGAGCGCTCCGGGTCCCCGCTCCTCCCCGGAGCGCTCGCTACACTCTCCTCACTGCAGCGCTCCGGTCGGTTCCACTGACCCGGGGCGCTGCTATACCGCCTCCAGCCGGGATGCGATTCGCGATGCGGGTAGCGCCCGCTCGCGATGCGCACCCCGGCTCCCGTACCTGACTCGCTCTCCGTCAGTCCTGTCCCGGCGCGCGCGGCCCCGCTCCCTAGGGCGCGCGCGCGCCGGGTCTTTGCGATTTAAAGGGCCACTGCGCCGCTGATTGGCGCAGTGGTTCCAATTAGTGTTATCACCTGTGCACTTCCCTATATCACCTCACTTCCCCTTCACTCCCTCGCCGGATCTTGTTGCCATCGTGCCAGTGAAAGCGTTTCCTTGTGTGTTCCTAGCCTGTGTTCCAGACCTCCTGCCGTTGCCCCTGACTACGATCCTTGCTGCCTGCCCCGACCTTCTGCTACGTCCGACCTTGCTTCTGTCTACTCCCTTGTACCGCGCCTATCTTCAGCAGCCAGAGAGGTTGAGCCGTTGCTAGTGGATACGACCTGGTCACTACCGCCGCAGCAAGACCATCCCGCTTTGCGGCGGGCTCTGGTGAAAACCAGTAGTGACTTAGAACCGATCCACTAGCACGGTCCACGCCAATCCCTCTCTGGCACAGAGGATCCACTACCTGCCAGCCGGCATCGTGACAGTAGATCCGGCCATGGATCCCGCTGAAGTTCCTCTGCCAGTTGTCGCTGACCTCACCACGGTGGTCGCCCAGCAGTCACAACAGATAGCGCAACAAGGCCAACAGCTGTCTCAACTGACTGTTATGCTACAACAGTTACTACCACAGCTCCAGCAATCATCTCCTCCGCCAGCTCCTGCACCTCCTCCGCAGCGAGTGGCCGCTTCTGGACTACGACTATCCTTGCCGGATAAATTTGATGGGGACTCTAAGTTTTGCCGTGGCTTTCTTCCCCAATGTTCATTGCACTTGGAGATGATGTCGGACCAGTTCCCCACTGAAAGGTCTAAGGTGGCTTTCGTAGTCAGCCTTCTGTCTGGAAAAGCCCTGTCTTGGGCCACACCGCTCTGGGACCGCAATGACCCCGTCACTGCCTCTGTACACTCCTTCTTCTCGGAAATTCGAAGTGTCTTTGAGGAACCTGCCCGAGCCTCTTCTGCTGAGACTGCCCTGTTGAACCTGGTCCAGGGTAATTCTTCCGTTGGCGAGTATGCCGTACAATTCCGTACTCTTGCTTCAGAGTTATCCTGGAATAATGAGGCACTCTGCGCGACCTTCAAAAAAGGCCTATCCAGCAACATTAAAGATGTTCTGGCCGCACGAGAAATCCCTGCTAATCTACATGAACTCATTCACCTAGCCACTCGCATTGACATGCGTTTTTCCGAAAGGCGTCAGGAGCTCCGCCAGGATATGGACTCTGTTCGCACGAGGCGTTTCTTCTCCCCGGCTCCTCTCTCCTCTGGTCCCCTGCAATCTGTTCCTGTGCCTCCCGCCGTGGAGGCTATGCAGGTCGACCGGTCTCGCCTGACACCTCAAGAGAGGACACGACGCCGCATGGAGAATCTCTGCCTGTACTGTGCTAGTACCGAACACTTCCTGAAGGATTGTCCTATCCGTCCTCCCCGCCTGGAAAGACGTACGCTGACTCCGCACAAAAGTGAGACAGTCCTTGATGTCTACTCTGCTTCTCCACGTCTTACTGTGCCTGTGCGGATGTCTGCCTCTGCCTTCTCCTTCTCTGCTGTGGCCTTCTTGGACTCCGGATCTGCAGGAAATTTTATTTTGGCCTCTCTCGTCAACAGGTTCAACATCCCGGTGACCAGTCTCGCCAGACCCCTCTACATCAATTGTGTAAACAATGAAAGATTGGACTGTACCATACGTTTCCGCACGGAGCCCCTTCTAATGTGCATCGGATCTCATCACGAGAGGATTGAACTTTTGGTCCTCCCCAATTGCACTTCTGAAATTCTCCTTGGACTTCCCTGGCTTCAACTTCATTCCCCAACCCTGGATTGGTCCACTGGGGAGATCAGGAGTTGGGGGCCCTCTTGTTCCAAGGACTGCCTAAAACCGGTTCCCAGTAACCCTTGCCGTGACTCTGTGGTTCCTCCTGTAACCGGTCTCCCTAAGGCCTATATGGACTTTGCGGACGTTTTTTGCAAAAAACAAGCTGAGACTCTACCTCCTCACAGGCCTTATGATTGTCCTATTGACCTCCTCCCGGGCACTACTCCACCCCGGGGCAGAATCTATCCTCTGTCCGTCCCAGAGACTCTTGCCATGTCTGAATACGTCCAGGAAAATTTAAAAAAGGGCTTTATCCGTAAATCCTCCTCTCCTGCCGGAGCCGGATATTTCTTTGTGTCCAAAAAAGATGGCTCTCTACGTCCTTGCATTGACTACCGCGGTCTTAATAAAATCACGGTTAAGAACCGCTACCCCCTACCCCTCATCTCTGAACTCTTTGATCGCCTCCAAGGTGCCCACATTTTTACCAAACTGGACTTAAGAGGTGCTTATAATCTCATCCGCATCAGAGAGGGGGATGAATGGAAAACGGCATTTAACACCAGAGATGGACACTTTGAGTATCTGGTCATGCCCTTTGGCCTGTGCAACGCCCCTGCCGTCTTCCAAGACTTTGTTAATGAAATTTTTCGTGATCTCCTATACTCCTGTGTTGTTGTATATCTGGACAATATCCTGATTTTTTCTGCCAATCTAGAAGAACACCGCCAGCATGTCCGTATGGTTCTTCAGAGACTTCGTGACAATCAACTCTATGCCAAAATAGAGAAATGTCTGTTTGAATGCCAATCTCTTCCTTTCCTAGGATACTTGGTCTCTGGCCAGGGACTACAAATGGATCCAGACAAACTCTCTGCCGTCTTAGATTGGCCACGCCCCTCCGGACTCCGTGCCATCCAACGTTTTTTGGGGTTCGCCAATTATTACAGGCAATTTATTCCACATTTTTCTACCGTTGTGGCTCCTATTGTGGCTTTAACCAAAAAAAATGCCGATCCCAAGTCTTGGCCTCCTCAAGCGGAAGACGCCTTTAAACGGATCAAGTCTGCCTTTTCTTCGGCTCCCGTGCTCTCCAGACCTGACCCATCTAAACCCTTCCTATTGGAGGTTGATGCCTCCTCAGTGGGAGCTGGAGCTGTCCTTCTACAAAAAAACTCTTCCGGGCATGCTGTTACTTGTGGTTTTTTTTCTAGGACCTTCTCTCCGGCGGAGAGGAACTACTCCATCGGGGATCGAGAGCTTCTAGCCATTAAATTAGCACTTGAGGAATGGAGGCATCTGCTGGAGGGATCAAGATTTCCAGTTATTATTTACACCGATCACAAGAACCTCTCCTACCTCCAGTCTGCCCAACGGCTGAATCCTCGTCAGGCCAGGTGGTCTCTGTTCTTTGCCCGATTTAATTTTGAAATTCACTTTCGGCCTGCCGATAAGAACATTAGGGCCGATGCTCTCTCTCGTTCCTCAGATGCTTCTGAAGTTGAACTCTCTCCTCAACACATCATTCCTCCTGACTGCCTGATTTCCACTTCTCCAGCCTCCATCAGGCAAACTCCTCCAGGAAAGACCTTTGTTTCTCCACGCCAACGCCTCGGAATCCTCAAATGGGGTCACTCCTCCCATCTCGCAGGTCATGCGGGCATCAAGAAATCTGTGCAACTCATCTCTCGCTTCTATTGGTGGCCGACTCTAGAGACTGATGTGGTGGACTTTGTGCGAGCCTGCACTATCTGTGCCCGGGATAAGACTCCTCGCCAGAAGCCCGCTGGTTTTCTTCATCCTCTGCCTGTCCCCGAACAGCCTTGGTCTCTGATTGGTATGGATTTTATTACTGACTTACCCCCATCCCATGGCAACACTGTTATTTGGGTGGTCGTTGATCGATTCTCCAAAATGGCACATTTCATCCCTCTTCCTGGTCTTCCTTCAGCGCCTCAGTTGGCTAAACAATTTTTTGTACACATTTTTCGTCTTCACGGGTTGCCTACGCAGATCGTCTCGGATAGAGGCGTCCAATTCGTGTCTAAATTCTGGAGGGCTCTCTGTAAACAACTCAAGATTAAATTAAATTTTTCTTCTGCATATCATCCTCAATCCAATGGACTAGTAGAAAGAATTAACCAGGTCTTGGGTGATTATTTACGACATTTTGTTTCCTCCCGCCAGGATGACTGGGCAGATCTTCTACCTTGGGCCGAATTCTCGTATAATTTCAGAGTCTCTGAATCTTCCTCCAAATCCCCATTTTTCGTGGTGTACGGCCGTCACCCTCTTCCTCCCCTCCCTACCCCCTTGCCCTCTGGTCTGCCCGCTGTGGATGAAATTTCTCGTGATCTTTCCATCATATGGAGAGAGACCCAAAATTCTCTCTTACAGGCTTCTTCACGCATGAAGAAATTCGCGGATATGAAAAGAAGAGCTCCTCCCATTTTTTCCCCTGGAGACAAGGTATGGCTCTCCGCTAAATATGTCCGCTTCCGTGTCCCTAGCTATAAGTTGGGACCACGCTATCTTGGTCCTTTCAAAATTTTGCGCCAGATTAATCCTGTCTCTTACAAACTTCTTCTTCCTCCTTCTCTTCGTATTCCTAATGCCTTTCACGTTTCTCTTCTTAAACCACTTATCATTAACCGTTTCTCTCCCAAATCTGTTCCTCCCACTCCTGTCTCCGGCTCCTCGGACATCTTCTCCGTCAAAGAGATTTTAGCTTCAAAAAAGGTCAGAGGGAAAACCTTCTTTTTAGTAGATTGGGAGGGTTGTGGTCCAGAAGAGAGGTCCTGGGAACCTGAGGACAATATCCTGGACAAAAGTCTGGTCCTCAGGTTCTCAGGCTCCAAGAAGAGGGGGAGACCCAAGGGAGGGGGTACTGTTACGCCGAGCGCTCCGGGTCCCCGCTCCTCCCCGGAGCGCTCGCTACACTCTCCTCACTGCAGCGCTCCGGTCGGTTCCACTGACCCGGGGCGCTGCGATACCGCCTCCAGCCGGGATGCGATTCGCGATGCGGGTAGCGCCCGCTCGCGATGCGCACCCCGGCTCCCGTACCTGACTCGCTCTCCGTCAGTCCTCCGTCAGCTCTTACTTTTCTTTCACGTTTTTTTACGTTTTTCTCCTTTTCGCCTCTTTTCTGGGCGTATTATTCTTCTTTTTCTTCTTTTTTTTCGTCTAATGCATACCCCATCAGTGCAGCAATGCTTATTCAATACCGCCAGCAGATGGAGACACTGGGGGATAATTTTCTAAGGATTTATACTGATTTTTCCTGTCTGAATTTGTCGCACAGAAAGTTGCAGGCCAAATATGTGTGACATTTCTGCGACTTTAGCTTCTAGAGCATTTTTACAACATTATACATAGGTGCTGAATACATAAAAAGCGACTGTTCAGCAACAGACAAGTCGCATCGGCTGAAAGTAGGCCAGAATGTCAGTCCATGTTGGAGCAGGTTTAGATACAGTCTAAAGTATAGATCTCAAAGTCTGTGCACAGAATTTAGCAAGGGCCTCGCACCTTCTGATGCATCAGGTAGGTGCACAATAGCATAGCCTAACCCTCTGTACTTTGGTCTATATTGATGCGGGACATAGACAGCCAGCTGATGACCAATCCATTAGTGCAATGGATGGCTGGAAGCATTTGTCTTTGCCTTTGCAATACCACAGAAGCAATGCATGGTCAATGTACAGCAATGACACACCTGTGTGAACAGCCAGGAGACCCCCCCCCCCCCATGTTATGTTACATAGTTACATAGTTAGTACGGTCGAAAAAAGACATATGTCCATCAAGTTCAACCAGGGAATTAAGGGGTAGGGGTGTGGCGCGATATTGGGGAAGGGATGAGATTTTATATTTCTTCATAAGCATTAATCTTATTTTGTCAATTAGGAACATTCAGCACCCACCCGCTATCAAGGCAGCTGCCTATCATGTCATGCCCTACCTGCACAGGTGTGCTGGCTACTCAAATGATCCAATTAAGGAGGCCATTTAGTCAGCAGCAGCAGAAGTCCTGTGCCTGGACGCTCCAACAGCGGCCAGACACAAGCAGAAGCAGAAGCAGCAGAAGCAGCAGCAGCACCACCTTTTGTTTTTTGGCTGCAGCAGCAGCAAGGCCCACAGGGCTGGCTAGCTGGCTAGCCAGCAAGCAGGTAGCAATGAAAGTAGGAATCTTTCTTTTTAACCCTGTAAGGGGGTGGTGCACTGTACCCGAAGATACTGCCATATCGGGTCAATGCATAGGGCGACGGAAGCAAGCTTCGAAATCGGCCCCCGTTCTCAAAAATCCATTTAATATATGGTCCCCAGATAGGGGACGTATCAGATATTAAACTGATAAGAACAGATACTACACTTGATCTTAGCCAAAAGGCCGAGAAGCGATAACCGTGAAAGGGGCGGGCCCAACAAGGTGCCCTTCATGGGCACTATCACTGCTTGCTGTCAGGGAGGCTGCCAGACAATTTTCCATGCACACTCTGGGCTGGGGGGCAGTCAACCACCAGTACACACAGCAGAACCTAAACCCATACCATTATTGCTAAGCAGCAAGACAGGGGCCCATTGCACTCCCACGGGGCCTTTTTAAATGCAATCCATAACCCGGATTTGCCAGGAACCCTTCTTACTCCTCCTACTTGCATGTGACACTGGGCTTAGGATCTGCATAGGAAACACACACACAAGCACACACCTACCTTTGTTGCCTGCAGATGCCTCCTTGGCTGTCCCCAAACGGTATCAAACCAACACCCACGGGAAGCTGTAAGCATAGAGGACATGCCTGCACCCCATTGGACTTACCTGTGTGGGTTAAACCCGGGTTATTTGACAACCTATGGCGGTGATGGTTCTGCTCAGGCAGAGCAGTGCTGATGCTCCTCATAAAGCTGTCGCTGCTGTGAAGGTTCTAGGTGACATCACAAATCCCTATGGTTACATACACAACAAAGCTGGGTTGTTGTTGTTTACACTCTGCAAGGCCTGTGGAAGTGAGTGACATCATAGCACTGTAGTTCTGAGGGTTCTAGATGGATGCAACAATCTCCTGTTGCTTCTATGAAGGCCATAATAGACGACATCACCAAACAGCTCCATAGTCACATACACAGCAAAGGAGAGATGTTGTTTACACCTAGTGATGTCAGTGGTATTGAGTGACATCACAGCACAGTGCTAAGGCTCCTGGGCCTGGACACAGCAGCGGCTGCAATATCTCAACGGAGAATACGTTTATATATATGTGTGTGTGTGCGCGTATATATATATATATATATATATATATATATATATATATATATATTCTCCGCCGAAATCACTTTTAAACCCATTTCCACCTTTTTTTCCCTTCTCTTCCTCTTACTTTTTTTTCACGTTTTTTTACGTTTTTCTCCTTTTCGCCTCTTTTCTGGGCGTATTATTCTTCTTTTTCTTCTTTTTTTTCGTCTAATGCATACCCCATCAGTGCAGCAATGCTTATTCAATACCGCCAGCAGATGGAGACACGGGATAATTTTCTAAGGATTTATACTGATTTTTCCTGTCTGAATTTGTCGCACAGAAAGTTGCAGGCCAAATATGTGTGACATTTCTGCGACTTTAGCTTCTAGAGCATTTTTACAACATTATACATAGGTGCTGAATACATAAAAAGCGACTGTTCAGCGACAGACAAGTCGCATCGGCTGAAAGTAGGCCAGAATGTCAGTCCATGTTGGAGCAGGTTTAGATACAGTCTAAAGTATAGATCTCAAAGTCTGTGCACAGAATTTAGCAAGGGCCTCGCACCTTCTGATGCATCAGGTAGGTGCACAATAGCATAGCCTAACCCTCTGTACTTTGGTCTATATTGATGCGGGACATAGACAGCCAGCTGATGACCAATCCATTAGTGCAATGGATGGCTGGAAGCATTTGTCTTTGCCTTTGCAATACCACAGAAGCAATGCATGGTCAATGTACAGCAATGACACACCTGTGTGAACAGCCAGGAGACCCCCCCCATGTTATGTTACATAGTTACATAGTTAGTACGGTCGAAAAAAGACATATGTCCATCAAGTTCAACCAGGGAATTAAGGGGTAGGGGTGTGGCGCGATATTGGGGAAGGGATGAGATTTTATATTTCTTCATAAGCATTAATCTTATTTTGTCAATTAGGAACATTCAGCACCCACCCGCTATCAAGGCAGCTGCCTATCATGTCATGCCCTACCTGCACAGGTGTGCTGGCTACTCAAATGATCCAATTAAGGAGGCCATTTAGTCAGCAGCAGCAGAAGTCCTGTGCCTGGACGCTCCAACAGCGGCCAGACACAAGCAGAAGCAGAAGCAGCAGAAGCAGCAGCAGCACCACCTTTTGTTTTTTGGCTGCAGCAGCAGCAGCAAGGCCCACAGGGCTGGCTAGCTGGCTAGCCAGCAAGCAGGTAGCAATGAAAGTAGGAATCTTTCTTTTTAACCCTGTAAGGGGGTGGTGCACTGTACCCGAAGATACTGCCATATCGGGTCAATGCATAGGGTGACGGAAGCAAGCTTCGAAATCGGCCCCCGTTCTCAAAAATCCATTTAATATATGGTCCCCAGATAGGGGACGTATCAGATATTAAACTGATAAGAACAGATACTACACTTGATCTTAGCCAAAAGGCCGAGAAGCGATAACCGTGAAAGGGGCGGGCCCAACAAGGTCCCCTTCATGGGCACTATCACTGCTTGCTGTCAGGGAGGCTGCCAGACAATTTTCCATGCACACTCTGGGCTGGGGGGCAGTCAACCACCAGTACACACAGCAGAACCTAAACCCATACCATTATTGCTAAGCAGCAAGACAGGGGCCCATTGCACTCCCACGGGGCCTTTTTAAATGCAATCCATAACCCGGATTTGCCAGGAACCCTTCTTACTCCTCCTACTTGCATGTGACACTGGGCTTAGGATCTGCATAGGAAACACACACACAAGCACACACCTACCTTTGTTGCCTGCAGATGCCTCCTTGGCTGTCCCCAAACGGTATCAAACCAACACCCACGGGAAGCTGTAAGCATAGAGGACATGCCTGCACCCCATTGGACTTACCTGTGTGGGTTAAATCCGGGTTATTTGACAACCTATGGCGGTGATGGTTCTGCTCAGGCAGAGCAGTGCTGATGCTCCTCATAAAGCTGTCGCTGCTGTGAAGGTTCTAGGTGACATCACAAATCCCTATGGTTACATACACAACAAAGCTGGGTTGTTGTTGTTTACACTCTGCAAGGCCTGTGGAAGTGAGTGACATCATAGCACTGTAGTTCTGAGGGTTCTAGATGGATGCAACAATCTCCTGTTGCTTCTATGAAGGCCATAATAGACGACATCACCAAACAGCTCCATAGTCACATACACAGCAAAGGAGAGATGTTGTTTACACCTAGTGATGTCAGTGGTATTGAGTGACATCACAGCACAGTGCTAAGGCTCCTGGGCCTGGACACAGCAGCGGCTGCAATATCTCAACGGAGAATACGTTTATATATATGTGTGTGTGTGCGCGTATATATATATATATATATATATATATATATATATATATATATATATATTTCTCCGCCGAAATCACTTTTAAACCCATTTCCACCTTTTTTTCCCTTCTCTTCCTCTTACTTTTTTTTCACGTTTTTTTACGTTTTTCTCCTTTTCGCCTCTTTTCTGGGCGTATTATTCTTCTTTTTCTTCTTTTTTTTCGTCTAATGCATACCCCATCAGTGCAGCAATGCTTATTCAATACCGCCAGCAGATGGAGACACTGGGGGATAATTTTCTAAGGATTTATACTGATTTTTCCTGTCTAAATTTGTCGCACAGAAAGTTGCAGGCCAAATATGTGTGACATTTCTGCGACTTTAGCTTCTAGAGCATTTTTACAACATTATACATAGGTGCTGAATACATAAAAAGCGACTGTTCAGCGACAGACAAGTCGCATCGGCTGAAAGTAGGCCAGAATGTCAGTCCATGTTGGAGCAGGTTTAGATACAGTCTAAAGTATAGATCTCAAAGTCTGTGCACAGAATTTAGCAAGGGCCTCGCACCTTCTGATGCATCAGGTAGGTGCACAATAGCATAGCCTAACCCTCTGTACTTTGGTCTATATTGATGCGGGACATAGACAGCCAGCTGATGACCAATCCATTAGTGCAATGGATGGCTGGAAGCATTTGTCTTTGCCTTTGCAATACCACAGAAGCAATGCATGGTCAATGTACAGCAATGACACACCTGTGTGAACAGCCAGGAGACCCCCCCCCATGTTATGTTACATAGTTACATAGTTAGTACGGTCGAAAAAAGACATATGTCCATCAAGTTCAACCAGGGAATTAAGGGGTAGGGGTGTGGCGCGATATTGGGGAAGGGATGAGATTTTATATTTCTTCATAAGCATTAATCTTATTTTGTCAATTAGGAACATTCAGCACCCACCCGCTATCAAGGCAGCTGCCTATCATGTCATGCCCTACCTGCACAGGTGTGCTGGCTACTCAAATGATCCAATTAAGGAGGCCATTTAGTCAGCAGCAGCAGAAGTCCTGTGCCTGGACGCTCCAACAGCGGCCAGACACAAGCAGAAGCAGAAGCAGCAGAAGCAGCAGCAGCACCACCTTTTGTTTTTTGGCTGCAGCAGCAGCAGCAAGGCCCACAGGGCTGGCTAGCTGGCTAGCCAGCAAGCAGGTAGCAATGAAAGTAGGAATCTTTCTTTTTAACCCTGTAAGGGGGTGGTGCACTGTACCCGAAGATACTGCCATATCGGGTCAATGCATAGGGCGACGGAAGCAAGCTTCGAAATCGGCCCCCGTTCTCAAAAATCCATTTAATATATGGTCCCCAGATAGGGGACGTATCAGATATTAAACTGATAAGAACAGATACTACACTTGATCTTAGCCAAAAGGCCGAGAAGCGATAACCGTGAAAGGGGCGGGCCCAACAAGGTCCCCTTCATGGGCACTATCACTGCTTGCTGTCAGGGAGGCTGCCAGACAATTTTCCATGCACACTCTGGGCTGGGGGGCAGTCAACCACCAGTACACACAGCAGAACCTAAACCCATACCATTATTGCTAAGCAGCAAGACAGGGGCCCATTGCACTCCCACGGGGCCTTTTTAAATGCAATCCATAACCCGGATTTGCCAGGAACCCTTCTTACTCCTCCTACTTGCATGTGACACTGGGCTTAGGATCTGCATAGGAAACACACACACAAGCACACACCTACCTTTGTTGCCTGCAGATGCCTCCTTGGCTGTCCCCAAACGGTATCAAACCAACACCCACGGGAAGCTGTAAGCATAGAGGACATGCCTGCACCCCATTGGACTTACCTGTGTGGGTTAAATCCGGGTTATTTGACAACCTATGGCGGTGATGGTTCTGCTCAGGCAGAGCAGTGCTGATGCTCCTCATAAAGCTGTCGCTGCTGTGAAGGTTCTAGGTGACATCACAAATCCCTATGGTTACATACACAACAAAGCTGGGTTGTTGTTGTTTACACTCTGCAAGGCCTGTGGAAGTGAGTGACATCATAGCACTGTAGTTCTGAGGGTTCTAGATGGATGCAACAATCTCCTGTTGCTTCTATGAAGGCCATAATAGACGACATCACCAAACAGCTCCATAGTCACATACACAGCAAAGGAGAGATGTTGTTTACACCTAGTGATGTCAGTGGTATTGAGTGACATCACAGCACAGTGCTAAGGCTCCTGGGCCTGGACACAGCAGCGGCTGCAATATCTCAACGGAGAATACGTTTATATATATGTGTGTGTGTGCGCGTATATATATATATATATATATATATATATATATATATATATATTTCTCCGCCGAAATCACTTTTAAACCCATTTCCACCTTTTTTTCCCTTCTCTTCCTCTTACTTTTTTTTCACGTTTTTTTACGTTTTTCTCCTTTTCGCCTCTTTTCTGGGCGTATTATTCTTCTTTTTCTTCTTTTTTTTCGTCTAATGCATACCCCATCAGTGCAGCAATGCTTATTCAATACCGCCAGCAGATGGAGACACTGGGGGATAATTTTCTAAGGATTTATACTGATTTTTCCTGTCTGAATTTGTCGCACAGAAAGTTGCAGGCCAAATATGTGTGACATTTCTGCGACTTTAGCTTCTAGAGCATTTTTACAACATTATACATAGGTGCTGAATACATAAAAAGCGACTGTTCAGCGACAGACAAGTCGCATCGGCTGAAAGTAGGCCAGAATGTCAGTCCATGTTGGAGCAGGTTTAGATACAGTCTAAAGTATAGATCTCAAAGTCTGTGCACAGAATTTAGCAAGGGCCTCGCACCTTCTGATGCATCAGGTAGGTGCACAATAGCATAGCCTAACCCTCTGTACTTTGGTCTATATTGATGCGGGACATAGACAGCCAGCTGATGACCAATCCATTAGTGCAATGGATGGCTGGAAGCATTTGTCTTTGCCTTTGCAATACCACAGAAGCAATGCATGGTCAATGTACAGCAATGACACACCTGTGTGAACAGCCAGGAGACCCCCCCCATGTTATGTTACATAGTTACATAGTTAGTACGGTCGAAAAAAGACATATGTCCATCAAGTTCAACCAGGGAATTAAGGGGTAGGGGTGTGGCGCGATATTGGGGAAGGGATGAGATTTTATATTTCTTCATAAGCATTAATCTTATTTTGTCAATTAGGAACATTCAGCACCCACCCGCTATCAAGGCAGCTGCCTATCATGTCATGCCCTACCTGCACAGGTGTGCTGGCTACTCAAATGATCCAATTAAGGAGGCCATTTAGTCAGCAGCAGCAGAAGTCCTGTGCCTGGACGCTCCAACAGCGGCCAGACACAAGCAGAAGCAGAAGCAGCAGAAGCAGCAGCAGCACCACCTTTTGTTTTTTGGCTGCAGCAGCAGCAGCAGCAAGGCCCACAGGGCTGGCTAGCTGGCTAGCCAGCAAGCAGGTAGCAATGAAAGTAGGAATCTTTCTTTTTAACCCTGTAAGGGGGTGGTGCACTGTACCCGAAGATACTGCCATATCGGGTCAATGCATAGGGCGACGGAAGCAAGCTTCGAAATCGGCCCCCGTTCTCAAAAATCCATTTAATATATGGTCCCCAGATAGGGGACGTATCAGATATTAAACTGATAAGAACAGATACTACACTTGATCTTAGCCAAAAGGCCGAGAAGCGATAACCGTGAAAGGGGCGGGCCCAACAAGGTCCCCTTCATGGGCACTATCACTGCTTGCTGTCAGGGAGGCTGCCAGACAATTTTCCATGCACACTCTGGGCTGGGGGGCAGTCAACCACCAGTACACACAGCAGAACCTAAACCCATACCATTATTGCTAAGCAGCAAGACAGGGGCCCATTGCACTCCCACGGGGCCTTTTTAAATGCAATCCATAACCCGGATTTGCCAGGAACCCTTCTTACTCCTCCTACTTGCATGTGACACTGGGCTTAGGATCTGCATAGGAAACACACACACAAGCACACACCTACCTTTGTTGCCTGCAGATGCCTCCTTGGCTGTCCCCAAACGGTATCAAACCAACACCCACGGGAAGCTGTAAGCATAGAGGACATGCCTGCACCCCATTGGACTTTCCTGTGTGGGTTAAATCCGGGTTATTTGACAACCTATGGCGGTGATGGTTCTGCTCAGGCAGAGCAGTGCTGATGCTCCTCATAAAGCTGTCGCTGCTGTGAAGGTTCTAGGTGACATCACAAATCCCTATGGTTACATACACAACAAAGCTGGGTTGTTGTTGTTTACACTCTGCAAGGCCTGTGGAAGTGAGTGACATCATAGCACTGTAGTTCTGAGGGTTCTAGATGGATGCAACAATCTCCTGTTGCTTCTATGAAGGCCATAATAGACGACATCACCAAACAGCTCCATAGTCACATACACAGCAAAGGAGAGATGTTGTTTACACCTAGTGATGTCAGTGGTATTGAGTGACATCACAGCACAGTGCTAAGGCTCCTGGGCCTGGACACAGCAGCGGCTGCAATATCTCAACGGAGAATACGTTTATATATATGTGTGTGTGTGCGCGTATATATATATATATATATATATATATATATATATATATATATATATATATTTCTCCGCCGAAATCACTTTTAAACCCATTTCCACCTTTTTTTCCCTTCTCTTCCTCTTACTTTTTTTTCACGTTTTTTTACGTTTTTCTCCTTTTCGCCTCTTTTCTGGGCGTATTATTCTTCTTTTTCTTCTTTTTTTTCGTCTAATGCATACCCCATCAGTGCAGCAATGCTTATTCAATACCGCCAGCAGATGGAGACACTGGGGGATAATTTTCTAAGGATTTATACTGATTTTTCCTGTCTGAATTTGTCGCACAGAAAGTTGCAGGCCAAATATGTGTGACATTTCTGCGACTTTAGCTTCTAGAGCATTTTTACAACATTATACATAGGTGCTGAATACATAAAAAGCGACTGTTCAGCGACAGACAAGTCGCATCGGCTGAAAGTAGGCCAGAATGTCAGTCCATGTTGGAGCAGGTTTAGATACAGTCTAAAGTATAGATCTCAAAGTCTGTGCACAGAATTTAGCAAGGGCCTCGCACCTTCTGATGCATCAGGTAGGTGCACAATAGCATAGCCTAACCCTCTGTACTTTGGTCTATATTGATGCGGGA
The DNA here is from genome assembly GCF_029499605.1 of Hyla sarda. Classification (NCBI taxonomy): domain Eukaryota; kingdom Metazoa; phylum Chordata; class Amphibia; order Anura; family Hylidae; genus Hyla; species Hyla sarda. Next base: position 52,191 of record NW_026610742.1, read on the forward strand.
CATAGACAGCCAGCTGATGACCAATCCATTAGTGCAATGGATGGCTGGAAGCATTTGTCTTTGCCTTTGCAATACCACAGAAGCAATGCATGGTCAATGTACAGCAATGACACACCTGTGTGAACAGCCAGGAGACCCCCCCCATGTTATGTTACATAGTTACATAGTTAGTACGGTCGAAAAAAGACATATGTCCATCAAGTTCAACCAGGGAATTAAGGGGTAGGGGTGTGGCGCGATATTGGGGAAGGGATGAGATTTTATATTTCTTCATAAGCATTAATCTTATTTTGTCAATTAGGAACATTCAGCACCCACCCGCTATCAAGGCAGCTGCCTATCATGTCATGCCCTACCTGCACAGGTGTGCTGGCTACTCAAATGATCCAATTAAGGAGGCCATTTAGTCAGCAGCAGCAGAAGTCCTGTGCCTGGACGCTCCAACAGCGGCCAGACACAAGCAGAAGCAGAAGCAGCAGAAGCAGCAGCAGCACCACCTTTTGTTTTTTGGCTGCAGCAGCAGCAGCAGCAAGGCCCACAGGGCTGGCTAGCTGGCTAGCCAGCAAGCAGGTAGCAATGAAAGTAGGAATCTTTCTTTTTAACCCTGTAAGGGGGTGGTGCACTGTACCCGAAGATACTGCCATATCGGGTCAATGCATAGGGCGACGGAAGCAAGCTTCGAAATCGGCCCCCGTTCTCAAAAATCCATTTAATATATGGTCCCCAGATAGGGGACGTATCAGATATTAAACTGATAAGAACAGATACTACACTTGATCTTAGCCAAAAGGCCGAGAAGCGATAACCGTGAAAGGGGCGGGCCCAACAAGGTCCCCTTCATGGGCACTATCACTGCTTGCTGTCAGGGAGGCTGCCAGACAATTTTCCATGCACACTCTGGGCTGGGGGGCAGTCAACCACCAGTACACACAGCAGAACCTAAACCCATACCATTATTGCTAAGCAGCAAGACAGGGGCCCATTGCACTCCCACGGGGCCTTTTTAAATGCAATCCATAACCCGGATTTGCCAGGAACCCTTCTTACTCCTCCTACTTGCATGTGACACTGGGCTTAGGATCTGCATAGGAAACACACACACAAGCACACACCTACCTTTGTTGCCTGCAGATGCCTCCTTGGCTGTCCCCAAACGGTATCAAACCAACACCCACGGGAAGCTGTAAGCATAGAGGACATGCCTGCACCCCATTGGACTTTCCTGTGTGGGTTAAATCCGGGTTATTTGACAACCTATGGCGGTGAATGGTTCTGCTCAGGCAGAGCAGTGCTGATGCTCCTCATAAAGCTGTCGCTGCTGTGAAGGTTCTAGGTGACATCACAAATCCCTATGGTTACATACACAACAAAGCTGGGTTGTTGTTGTTTACACTCTGCAAGGCCTGTGGAAGTGAGTGACATCATAGCACTGTAGTTCTGAGGGTTCTAGATGGATGCAACAATCTCCTGTTGCTTCTATGAAGGCCATAATAGACGACATCACCAAACAGCTCCATAGTCACATACACAGCAAAGGAGAGATGTTGTTTACACCTAGTGATGTCAGTGGTATTGAGTGACATCACAGCACAGTGCTAAGGCTCCTGGGCCTGGACACAGCAGCGGCTGCAATATCTCAACGGAGAATACGTTTATATATATGTGTGTGTGTGCGCGTATATATATATATATATATATATATATATATATATATATATATATATTTCTCCGCCGAAATCACTTTTAAACCCATTTCCACCTTTTTTTCCCTTCTCTTCCTCTTACTTTTTTTTCACGTTTTTTTACGTTTTTCTCCTTTTCGCCTCTTTTCTGGGCGTATTATTCTTCTTTTTCTTCTTTTTTTTCGTCTAATGCATACCCCATCAGTGCAGCAATGCTTATTCAATACCGCCAGCAGATGGAGACACTGGGGGATAATTTTCTAAGGATTTATACTGATTTTTCCTGTCTGAATTTGTCGCACAGAAAGTTGCAGGCCAAATATGTGTGACATTTCTGCGACTTTAGCTTCTAGAGCATTTTTACAACATTATACATAGGTGCTGAATACATAAAAAGCGACTGTTCAGCGACAGACAAGTCGCATCGGCTGAAAGTAGGCCAGAATGTCAGTCCATGTTGGAGCAGGTTTAGATACAGTCTAAAGTATAGATCTCAAAGTCTGTGCACAGAATTTAGCAAGGGCCTCGCACCTTCTGATGCATCAGGTAGGTGCACAATAGCATAGCCTAACCCTCTGTACTTTGGTCTATATTGATGCGGGACATAGACAGCCAGCTGATGACCAATCCATTAGTGCAATGGATGGCTGGAAGCATTTGTCTTTGCCTTTGCAATACCACAGAAGCAATGCATGGTCAATGTACAGCAATGACACACCTGTGTGAACAGCCAGGAGACCCCCCCCATGTTATGTTACATAGTTACATAGTTAGTACGGTCGAAAAAAGACATATGTCCATCAAGTTCAACCAGGGAATTAAGGGGTAGGGGTGTGGCGCGATATTGGGGAAGGGATGAGATTTTATATTTCTTCATAAGCATTAATCTTATTTTGTCAATTAGGAACATTCAGCACCCACCCGCTATCAAGGCAGCTGCCTATCATGTCATGCCCTACCTGCACAGGTGTGCTGGCTACTCAAATGATCCAATTAAGGAGGCCATTTAGTCAGCAGCAGCAGAAGTCCTGTGCCTGGACGCTCCAACAGCGGCCAGACACAAGCAGAAGCAGAAGCAGCAGAAGCAGCAGCAGCACCACCTTTTGTTTTTTGGCTGCAGCAGCAGCAGCAAGGCCCACAGGGCTGGCTAGCTGGCTAGCCAGCAAGCAGGTAGCAATGAAAGTAGGAATCTTTCTTTTTAACCCTGTAAGGGGGTGGTGCACTGTACCCGAAGATACTGCCATATCGGGTCAATGCATAGGGCGACGGAAGCAAGCTTCGAAATCGGCCCCCGTTCTCAAAAATCCATTTAATATATGGTCCCCAGATAGGGGACGTATCAGATATTAAACTGATAAGAACAGATACTACACTTGATCTTAGCCAAAAGGCCGAGAAGCGATAACCGTGAAAGGGGCGGGCCCAACAAGGTCCCCTTCATGGGCACTATCACTGCTTGCTGTCAGGGAGGCTGCCAGACAATTTTCCATGCACACTCTGGGCTGGGGGGCAGTCAACCACCAGTACACACAGCAGAACCTAAACCCATACCATTATTGCTAAGCAGCAAGACAGGGGCCCATTGCACTCCCACGGGGCCTTTTTAAATGCAATCCATAACCCGGATTTGCCAGGAACCCTTCTTACTCCTCCTACTTGCATGTGACACTGGGCTTAGGATCTGCATAGGAAACACACACACGCACACACCTACCTTTGTTGCCTGCAGATGCCTCCTTGGCTGTCCCCAAACGGTATCAAACCAACACCCACGGGAAGTTGTAAGCATAGAGGACATGCCTGCACCCCATTGGACTTACCTGTGTGGGTTAAATCCGGGTTATTTGACAACCTATGGCGGTGATGGTTCTGCTCAGGCAGAGCAGTGCTGATGCTCCTCATAAAGCTGTCGCTGCTGTGAAGGTTCTAGGTGACATCACAAATCCCTATGGTTACATACACAACAAAGCTGGGTTGTTGTTGTTTACACTCTGCAAGGCCTGTGGAAGTGAGTGACATCATAGCACTGTAGTTCTGAGGGTTCTAGATGGATGCAACAATCTCCTGTTGCTTCTATGAAGGCCATAATAGACGACATCACCAAACAGCTCCATAGTCACATACACAGCAAAGGAGAGATGTTGTTTACACCTAGTGATGTCAGTGGTATTGAGTGACATCACAGCACAGTGCTAAGGCTCCTGGGCCTGGACACAGCAGCGGCTGCAATATCTCAACGGAGAATACGTTTATATATATGTGTGTGTGTGCGCGTATATATATATATATATATATATATATATATATATATATATTTCTCCGCCGAAATCACTTTTAAACCCATTTCCACCTTTTTTTCCCTTCTCTTCCTCTTACTTTTTTTTCACGTTTTTTTACGTTTTTCTCCTTTTCGCCTCTTTTCTGGGCGTATTATTCTTCTTTTTCTTCTTTTTTTTCGTCTAATGCATACCCCATCAGTGCAGCAATGCTTATTCAATACCGCCAGCAGATGGAGACACTGGGGGATAATTTTCTAAGGATTTATACTGATTTTTCCTGTCTGAATTTGTCGCACAGAAAGTTGCAGGCCAAATATGTGTGACATTTCTGCGACTTTAGCTTCTAGAGCATTTTTACAACATTATACATAGGTGCTGAATACATAAAAAGCGACTGTTCAGCGGCAGACAAGTCGCATCGGCTGAAAGTAGGCCAGAATGTCAGTCCATGTTGGAGCAGGTTTAGATACAGTCTAAAGTATAGATCTCAAAGTCTGTGCACAGAATTTAGCAAGGGCCTCGCACCTTCTGATGCATCAGGTAGGTGCACAATAGCATAGCCTAACCCTCTGTACTTTGGTCTATATTGATGCGGGACATAGACAGCCAGCTGATGACCAATCCATTAGTGCAATGGATGGCTGGAAGCATTTGTCTTTGCCTTTGCAATACCACAGAAGCAATGCATGGTCAATGTACAGCAATGACACACCTGTGTGAACAGCCAGGAGACCCCCCCCATGTTATGTTACATAGTTACATAGTTAGTACGGTCGAAAAAAGACATATGTCCATCAAGTTCAACCAGGGAATTAAGGGGTAGGGGTGTGGCGCGATATTGGGGAAGGGATGAGATTTTATATTTCTTCATAAGCATTAATCTTATTTTGTCAATTAGGAACATTCAGCACCCACCCGCTATCAAGGCAGCTGCCTATCATGTCATGCCCTACCTGCACAGGTGTGCTGGCTACTCAAATGATCCAATTAAGGAGGCCATTTAGTCAGCAGCAGCAGAAGTCCTGTGCCTGGACGCTCCAACAGCGGCCAGACACAAGCAGAAGCAGAAGCAGCAGAAGCAGCAGCAGCACCACCTTTTGTTTTTTGGCTGCAGCAGCAGCAGCAAGGCCCACAGGGCTGGCTAGCTGGCTATCCAGCAAGCAGGTAGCAATGAAAGTAGGAATCTTTCTTTTTAACCCTGTAAGGGGGTGGTGCACTGTACCCGAAGATACTGCCATATCGGGTCAATGCATAGGGCGACGGAAGCAAGCTTCGAAATCGGCCCCCGTTCTCAAAAATCCATTTAATATATGGTCCCCAGATAGGGGACGTATCAGATATTAAACTGATAAGAACAGATACTACACTTGATCTTAGCCAAAAGGCCGAGAAGCGATAACCGTGAAAGGGGCGGGCCCAACAAGGTCCCCTTCATGGGCACTATCACTGCTTGCTGTCAGGGAGGCTGCCAGACAATTTTCCATGCACACTCTGGGCTGGGGGGCAGTCAACCACCAGTACACACAGCAGAACCTAAACCCATACCATTATTGCTAAGCAGCAAGACAGGGGCCCATTGCACTCCCACGGGGCCTTTTTAAATGCAATCCATAACCCGGATTTGCCAGGAACCCTTCTTACTCCTCCTACTTGCATGTGACACTGGGCTTAGGATCTGCATAGGAAACACACACACAAGCACACACCTACCTTTGTTGCCTGCAGATGCCTCCTTGGCTGTCCCCAAACGGTATCAAACCAACACCCACGGGAAGCTGTAAGCATAGAGGACATGCCTGCACCCCATTGGACTTACCTGTGTGGGTTAAATCCGGGTTATTTGACAACCTATGGCGGTGATGGTTCTGCTCAGGCAGAGCAGTGCTGATGCTCCTCATAAAGCTGTCGCTGCTGTGAAGGTTCTAGGTGACATCACAAATCCCTATGGTTACATACACAACAAAGCTGGGTTGTTGTTGTTTACACTCTGCAAGGCCTGTGGAAGTGAGTGACATCATAGCACCGTAGTTCTGAGGGTTCTAGATGGATGCAACAATCTCCTGTTGCTTCTATGAAGGCCATAATAGACGACATCACCAAACAGCTCCATAGTCACATACACAGCAAAGGAGAGATGTTGTTTACACCTAGTGATGTCAGTGGTATTGAGTGACATCACAGCACAGTGCTAAGGCTCCTGGGCCTGGACACAGCAGCGGCTGCAATATCTCAACGGAGAATACGTTTATATATATGTGTGTGTGTGCGCGTATATATATATATATATATATATATATATATATATATATATTTCTCCGCCGAAATCACTTTTAAACCCATTTCCACCTTTTTTTCCCTTCTCTTCCTCTTACTTTTTTTTCACGTTTTTTTACGTTTTTCTCCTTTTCGCCTCTTTTCTGGGCGTATTATTCTTCTTTTTCTTCTTTTTTTTCGTCTAATGCATACCCCATCAGTGCAGCAATGCTTATTCAATACCGCCAGCAGATGGAGACACTGGGGGATAATTTTCTAAGGATTTATACTGATTTTTCCTGTCTGAATTTGTCGCACAGAAAGTTGCAGGCCAAATATGTGTGACATTTCTGCGACTTTAGCTTCTAGAGCATTTTTACAACATTATACATAGGTGCTGAATACATAAAAAGCGACTGTTCAGCGGCAGACAAGTCGCATCGGCTGAAAGTAGGCCAGAATGTCAGTCCATGTTGGAGCAGGTTTAGATACAGTCTAAAGTATAGATCTCAAAGTCTGTGCACAGAATTTAGCAAGGGCCTCGCACCTTCTGATGCATCAGGTAGGTGCACAATAGCATAGCCTAACCCTCTGTACTTTGGTCTATATTGATGCGGGACATAGACAGCCAGCTGATGACCAATCCATTAGTGCAATGGATGGCTGGAAGCATTTGTCTTTGCCTTTGCAATACCACAGAAGCAATGCATGGTCAATGTACAGCAATGACACACCTGTGTGAACAGCCAGGAGACCCCCCCCATGTTATGTTACATAGTTACATAGTTAGTACGGTCGAAAAAAGACATATGTCCATCAAGTTCAACCAGGGAATTAAGGGGTAGGGGTGTGGCGCGATATTGGGGAAGGGATGAGATTTTATATTTCTTCATAAGCATTAATCTTATTTTGTCAATTAGGAACATTCAGCACCCACCCGCTATCAAGGCAGCTGCCTATCATGTCATGCCCTACCTGCACAGGTGTGCTGGCTACTCAAATGATCCAATTAAGGAGGCCATTTAGTCAGCAGCAGCAGAAGTCCTGTGCCTGGACGCTCCAACAGCGGCCAGACACAAGCAGAAGCAGAAGCAGAAGCAGCAGAAGCAGCAGCAGCACCACCTTTTGTTTTTTGGCTGCAGCAGCAGCAGCAAGGCCCACAGGGCTGGCTAGCTGGCTAGCCAGCAAGCAGGTAGCAATGAAAGTAGGAATCTTTCTTTTTAACCCTGTAAGGGGGTGGTGCACTGTACCCGAAGATACTGCCATATCGGGTCAATGCATAGGGCGACGGAAGCAAGCTTCGAAATCGGCCCCCGTTCTCAAAAATCCATTTAATATATGGTCCCCAGATAGGGGACGTATCAGATATTAAACTGATAAGAACAGATACTACACTTGATCTTAGCCAAAAGGCCGAGAAGCGATAACCGTGAAAGGGGCGGGCCCAACAAGGTCCCCTTCATGGGCACTATCACTGCTTGCTGTCAGGGAGGCTGCCAGACAATTTTCCATGCACACTCTGGGCTGGGGGGCAGTCAACCACCAGTACACACAGCAGAACCTAAACCCATACCATTATTGCTAAGCAGCAAGACAGGGGCCCATTGCACTCCCACGGGGCCTTTTTAAATGCAATCCATAACCCGGATTTGCCAGGAACCCTTCTTACTCCTCCTACTTGCATGTGACACTGGGCTTAGGATCTGCATAGGAAACACACACACAAGCACACACCTACCTTTGTTGCCTGCAGATGCCTCCTTGGCTGTCCCCAAACGGTATCAAACCAACACCCACGGGAAGCTGTAAGCATAGAGGACATGCCTGCACCCCATTGGACTTACCTGTGTGGGTTAAATCCGGGTTATTTGACAACCTATGGCGGTGATGGTTCTGCTCAGGCAGAGCAGTGCTGATGCTCCTCATAAAGCTGTCGCTGCTGTGAAGGTTCTAGGTGACATCACAAATCCCTATGGTTACATACACAACAAAGCTGGGTTGTTGTTGTTTACACTCTGCAAGGCCTGTGGAAGTGAGTGACATCATAGCACTGTAGTTCTGAGGGTTCTAGATGGATGCAACAATCTCCTGTTGCTTCTATGAAGGCCATAATAGACGACATCACCAAACAGCTCCATAGTCACATACACAGCAAAGGAGAGATGTTGTTTACACCTAGTGATGTCAGTGGTATTGAGTGACATCACAGCACAGTGCTAAGGCTCCTGGGCCTGGACACAGCAGCGGCTGCAATATCTCAACGGAGAATACGTTTATATATATGTGTGTGTGTGCGCGTATATATATATATATATATATATATATATATATATATATTTCTCCGCCGAAATCACTTTTAAACCCATTTCCACCTTTTTTTCCCTTCTCTTCCTCTTACTTTTTTTTCACGTTTTTTTACGTTTTTCTCCTTTTCGCCTCTTTTCTGGGCGTATTATTCTTCTTTTTCTTCTTTTTTTTCGTCTAATGCATACCCCATCAGTGCAGCAATGCTTATTCAATACCGCCAGCAGATGGAGACACTGGGGGATAATTTTCTAAGGATTTATACTGATTTTTCCTGTCTGAATTTGTCGCACAGAAAGTTGCAGGCCAAATATGTGTGACATTTCTGCGACTTTAGCTTCTAGAGCATTTTTACAACATTATACATAGGTGCTGAATACATAAAAAGCGACTGTTCAGCGACAGACAAGTCGCATCGGCTGAAAGTAGGCCAGAATGTCAGTCCATGTTGGAGCAGGTTTAGATACAGTCTAAAGTATAGATCTCAAAGTCTGTGCACAGAATTTAGCAAGGGCCTCGCACCTTCTGATGCATCAGGTAGGTGCACAATAGCATAGCCTAACCCTCTGTACTTTGGTCTATATTGATGCGGGACATAGACAGCCAGCTGATGACCAATCCATTAGTGCAATGGATGGCTGGAAGCATTTGTCTTTGCCTTTGCAATACCACAGAAGCAATGCATGGTCAATGTACAGCAATGACACACCTGTGTGAACAGCCAGGAGACCCCCCCCATGTTATGTTACATAGTTACATAGTTAGTACGGTCGAAAAAAGACATATGTCCATCAAGTTCAACCAGGGAATTAAGGGGTAGGGGTGTGGCGCGATATTGGGGAAGGGATGAGATTTTATATTTCTTCATAAGCATTAATCTTATTTTGTCAATTAGGAACATTCAGCACCCACCCGCTATCAAGGCAGCTGCCTATCATGTCATGCCCTACCTGCACAGGTGTGCTGGCTACTCAAATGATCCAATTAAGGAGGCCATTTAGTCAGCAGCAGCAGAAGTCCTGTGCCTGGACGCTCCAACAGCGGCCAGACACAAGCAGAAGCAGAAGCAGCAGAAGCAGCAGCAGCACCACCTTTTGTTTTTTGGCTGCAGCAGCAGCAGCAAGGCCCACAGGGCTGGCTAGCTGGCTAGCCAGCAAGCAGGTAGCAATGAAAGTAGGAATCTTTCTTTTTAACCCTGTAAGGGGGTGGTGCACTGTACCCGAAGATACTGCCATATCGGGTCAATGCATAGGGCGACGGAAGCAAGCTTCGAAATCGGCCCCCGTTCTCAAAAATCCATTTAATATATGGTCCCCAGATAGGGGACGTATCAGATATTAAACTGATAAGAACAGATACTACACTTGATCTTAGCCAAAAGGCCGAGAAGCGATAACCGTGAAAGGGGCGGGCCCAACAAGGTCCCCTTCATGGGCACTATCACTGCTTGCTGTCAGGGAGGCTGCCAGACAATTTTCCATGCACACTCTGGGCTGGGGGGCAGTCAACCACCAGTACACACAGCAGAACCTAAACCCATACCATTATTGCTAAGCAGCAAGACAGGGGCCCATTGCACTCCCACGGGGCCTTTTTAAATGCAATCCATAACCCGGATTTGCCAGGAACCCTTCTTACTCCTCCTACTTGCATGTGACACTGGGCTTAGGATCTGCATAGGAAACACACACACAAGCACACACCTACCTTTGTTGCCTGCAGATGCCTCCTTGGCTGTCCCCAAACGGTATCAAACCAACACCCACGGGAAGCTGTAAGCATAGAGGACATGCCTGCACCCCATTGGACTTACCTGTGTGGGTTAAATCCGGGTTATTTGACAACCTATGGCGGTGATGGTTCTGCTCAGGCAGAGCAGTGCTGATGCTCCTCATAAAGCTGTCGCTGCTGTGAAGGTTCTAGGTGACATCACAAATCCCTATGGTTACATACACAACAAAGCTGGGTTGTTGTTGTTTACACTCTGCAAGGCCTGTGGAAGTGAGTGACATCATAGCACTGTAGTTCTGAGGGTTCTAGATGGATGCAACAATCTCCTGTTGCTTCTATGAAGGCCATAATAGACGACATCACCAAACAGCTCCATAGTCACATACACAGCAAAGGAGAGATGTTGTTTACACCTAGTGATGTCAGTGGTATTGAGTGACATCACAGCACAGTGCTAAGGCTCCTGGGCCTGGACACAGCAGCGGCTGCAATATCTCAACGGAGAATACGTTTATATATATGTGTGTGTGTGCGCGTATATATATATATATATATATATATATATATATATATATTTCTCCGCCGAAATCACTTTTAAACCCATTTCCACCTTTTTTTCCCTTCTCTTCCTCTTACTTTTTTTTCACGTTTTTTTACGTTTTTCTCCTTTTCGCCTCTTTTCTGGGCGTATTATTCTTCTTTTTCTTCTTTTTTTTCGTCTAATGCATACCCCATCAGTGCAGCAATGCTTATTCAATACCGCCAGCAGATGGAGACACTGGGGGATAATTTTCTAAGGATTTATACTGATTTTTCCTGTCTGAATTTGTCGCACAGAAAGTTGCAGGCCAAATATGTGTGACATTTCTGCGACTTTAGCTTCTAGAGCATTTTTACAACATTATACATAGGTGCTGAATACATAAAAAGCGACTGTTCAGCGGCAGACAAGTCGCATCGGCTGAAAGTAGGCCAGAATGTCAGTCCATGTTGGAGCAGGTTTAGATACAGTCTAAAGTATAGATCTCAAAGTCTGTGCACAGAATTTAGCAAGGGCCTTGCACCTTCTGATGCATCAGGTAGGTGCACAATAGCATAGCCTAACCCTCTGTACTTTGGTCTATATTGATGCGGGACATAGACAGCCAGCTGATGACCAATCCATTAGTGCAATGGATGGCTGGAAGCATTTGTCTTTGCCTTTGCAATACCACAGAAGCAATGCATGGTCAATGTACAGCAATGACACACCTGTGTGAACAGCCAGGAGACCCCCCCCATGTTATGTTACATAGTTACATAGTTAGTACGGTCGAAAAAAGACATATGTCCATCAAGTTCAACCAGGGAATTAAGGGGTAGGGGTGTGGCGCGATATTGGGGAAGGGATGAGATTTTATATTTCTTCATAAGCATTAATCTTATTTTGTCAATTAGGAACATTCAGCACCCACCCGCTATCAAGGCAGCTGCCTATCATGTCATGCCCTACCTGCACAGGTGTGCTGGCTACTCAAATGATCCAATTAAGGAGGCCATTTAGTCAGCAGCAGCAGAAGTCCTGTGCCTGGACGCTCCAACAGCGGCCAGACACAAGCAGAAGCAGAAGCAGCAGAAGCAGCAGCAGCACCACCTTTTGTTTTTTGGCTGCAGCAGCAGCAGCAAGGCCCACAGGGCTGGCTAGCTGGCTAGCCAGCAAGCAGGTAGCAATGAAAGTAGGAATCTTTCTTTTTAACCCTGTAAGGGGGTGGTGCACTGTACCCGAAGATACTGCCATATCGGGTCAATGCATAGGGCGACGGAAGCAAGCTTCGAAATCGGCCCCCGTTCTCAAAAATCCATTTAATATATGGTCCCCAGATAGGGGACGTATCAGATATTAAACTGATAAGAACAGATACTACACTTGATCTTAGCCAAAAGGCCGAGAAGCGATAACCGTGAAAGGGGCGGGCCCAACAAGGTCCCCTTCATGGGCACTATCACTGCTTGCTGTCAGGGAGGCTGCCAGACAATTTTCCATGCACACTCTGGGCTGGGGGGCAGTCAACCACCAGTACACACAGCAGAACCTAAACCCATACCATTATTGCTAAGCAGCAAGACAGGGGCCCATTGCACTCCCACGGGGCCTTTTTAAATGCAATCCATAACCCGGATTTGCCAGGAACCCTTCTTACTCCTCCTACTTGCATGTGACACTGGGCTTAGGATCTGCATAGGAAACACACACACAAGCACACACCTACCTTTGTTGCCTGCAGATGCCTCCTTGGCTGTCCCCAAACGGTATCAAACCAACACCCACGGGAAGCTGTAAGCATAGAGGACATGCCTGCACCCCATTGGACTTACCTGTGTGGGTTAAATCCGGGTTATTTGACAACCTATGGCGGTGATGGTTCTGCTCAGGCAGAGCAGTGCTGATGCTCCTCATAAAGCTGTCGCTGCTGTGAAGGTTCTAGGTGACATCACAAATCCCTATGGTTACATACACAACAAAGCTGGGTTGTTGTTGTTTACACTCTGCAAGGCCTGTGGAAGTGAGTGACATCATAGCACTGTAGTTCTGAGGGTTCTAGATGGATGCAACAATCTCCTGTTGCTTCTATGAAGGCCATAATAGACGACATCACCAAACAGCTCCATAGTCACATACACAGCAAAGGAGAGATGTTGTTTACACCTAGTGATGTCAGTGGTATTGAGTGACATCACAGCACAGTGCTAAGGCTCCTGGGCCTGGACACAGCAGCGGCTGCAATATCTCAACGGAGAATACGTTTATATATATGTGTGTGTGTGCGCGTATATATATATATATATATATATATATATATATATATATTTCTCCGCCGAAATCACTTTTAAACCCATTTCCACCTTTTTTTCCCTTCTCTTCCTCTTACTTTTTTTTCACGTTTTTTTACGTTTTTCTCCTTTTCGCCTCTTTTCTGGGCGTATTATTCTTCTTTTTCTTCTTTTTTTTCGTCTAATGCATACCCCATCAGTGCAGCAATGCTTATTCAATACCGCCAGCAGATGGAGACACTGGGGGATAATTTTCTAAGGATTTATACTGATTTTTCCTGTCTGAATTTGTCGCACAGAAAGTTGCAGGCCAAATATGTGTGACATTTCTGCGACTTTAGCTTCTAGAGCATTTTTACAACATTATACATAGGTGCTGAATACATAAAAAGCGACTGTTCAGCGGCAGACAAGTCGCATCGGCTGAAAGTAGGCCAGAATGTCAGTCCATGTTGGAGCAGGTTTAGATACAGTCTAAAGTATAGATCTCAAAGTCTGTGCACAGAATTTAGCAAGGGCCTTGCACCTTCTGATGCATCAGGTAGGTGCACAATAGCATAGCCTAACCCTCTGTACTTTGGTCTATATTGATGCGGGACATAGACAGCCAGCTGATGACCAATCCATTAGTGCAATGGATGGCTGGAAGCATTTGTCTTTGCCTTTGCAATACCACAGAAGCAATGCATGGTCAATGTACAGCAATGACACACCTGTGTGAACAGCCAGGAGACCCCCCCCATGTTATGTTACATAGTTACATAGTTAGTACGGTCGAAAAAAGACATATGTCCATCAAGTTCAACCAGGGAATTAAGGGGTAGGGGTGTGGCGCGATATTGGGGAAGGGATGAGATTTTATATTTCTTCATAAGCATTAATCTTATTTTGTCAATTAGGAACATTCAGCACCCACCCGCTATCAAGGCAGCTGCCTATCATGTCATGCCCTACCTGCACAGGTGTGCTGGCTACTCAAATGATCCAATTAAGGAGGCCATTTAGTCAGCAGCAGCAGAAGTCCTGTGCCTGGACGCTCCAACAGCGGCCAGACACAAGCAGAAGCAGAAGCAGCAGAAGCAGCAGCAGCACCACCTTTTGTTTTTTGGCTGCAGCAGCAGCAGCAAGGCCCACAGGGCTGGCTAGCTGGCTAGCCAGCAAGCAGGTAGCAATGAAAGTAGGAATCTTTCTTTTTAACCCTGTAAGGGGGTGGTGCACTGTACCCGAAGATACTGCCATATCGGGTCAATGCATAGGGCGACGGAAGCAAGCTTCGAAATCGGCCCCCGTTCTCAAAAATCCATTTAATATATGGTCCCCAGATAGGGGACGTATCAGATATTAAACTGATAAGAACAGATACTACACTTGATCTTAGCCAAAAGGCCGAGAAGCGATAACCGTGAAAGGGGCGGGCCCAACAAGGTCCCCTTCATGGGCACTATCACTGCTTGCTGTCAGGGAGGCTGCCAGACAATTTTCCATGCACACTCTGGGCTGGGGGGCAGTCAACCACCAGTACACACAGCAGAACCTAAACCCATACCATTATTGCTAAGCAGCAAGACAGGGGCCCATTGCACTCCCACGGGGCCTTTTTAAATGCAATCCATAACCCGGATTTGCCAGGAACCCTTCTTACTCCTCCTACTTGCATGTGACACTGGGCTTAGGATCTGCATAGGAAACACACACACAAGCACACACCTACCTTTGTTGCCTGCAGATGCCTCCTTGGCTGTCCCCAAACGGTATCAAACCAACACCCACGGGAAGCTGTAAGCATAGAGGACATGCCTGCACCCCATTGGACTTACCTGTGTGGGTTAAATCCGGGTTATTTGACAACCTATGGCGGTGATGGTTCTGCTCAGGCAGAGCAGTGCTGATGCTCCTCATAAAGCTGTCGCTGCTGTGAAGGTTCTAGGTGACATCACAAATCCCTATGGTTACATACACAACAAAGCTGGGTTGTTGTTGTTTACACTCTGCAAGGCCTGTGGAAGTGAGTGACATCATAGCACTGTAGTTCTGAGGGTTCTAGATGGATGCAACAATCTCCTGTTGCTTCTATGAAGGCCATAATAGACGACATCACCAAACAGCTCCATAGTCACATACACAGCAAAGGAGAGATGTTGTTTACACCTAGTGATGTCAGTGGTATTGAGTGACATCACAGCACAGTGCTAAGGCTCCTGGGCCTGGACACAGCAGCGGCTGCAATATCTCAACGGAGAATACGTTTATATATATGTGTGTGTGTGCGCGTATATATATATATATATATATATATATATATATATATATATATATATATTTCTCCGCCGAAATCACTTTTAAACCCATTTCCACCTTTTTTTCCCTTCTCTTCCTCTTACTTTTTTTTCACGTTTTTTTACGTTTTTCTCCTTTTCGCCTCTTTTCTGGGCGTATTATTCTTCTTTTTCTTCTTTTTTTTCGTCTAATGCATACCCCATCAGTGCAGCAATGCTTATTCAATACCGCCAGCAGATGGAGACACTGGGGGATAATTTTCTAAGGATTTATACTGATTTTTCCTGTCTGAATTTGTCGCACAGAAAGTTGCAGGCCAAATATGTGTGACATTTCTGCGACTTTAGCTTCTAGAGCATTTTTACAACATTATACATAGGTGCTGAATACATAAAAAGCGACTGTTCAGCGACAGACAAGTCGCATCGGCTGAAAGTAGGCCAGAATGTCAGTCCATGTTGGAGCAGGTTTAGATACAGTCTAAAGTATAGATCTCAAAGTCTGTGCACAGAATTTAGCAAGGGCCTCGCACCTTCTGATGCATCAGGTAGGTGCACAATAGCATAGCCTAACCCTCTGTACTTTGGTCTATATTGATGCGGGACATAGACAGCCAGCTGATGACCAATCCATTAGTGCAATGGATGGCTGGAAGCATTTGTCTTTGCCTTTGCAATACCACAGAAGCAATGCATGGTCAATGTACAGCAATGACACACCTGTGTGAACAGCCAGGAGACCCCCCCCATGTTATGTTACATAGTTACATAGTTAGTACGGTCGAAAAAAGACATATGTCCATCAAGTTCAACCAGGGAATTAAGGGGTAGGGGTGTGGCGCGATATTGGGGAAGGGATGAGATTTTATATTTCTTCATAAGCATTAATCTTATTTTGTCAATTAGGAACATTCAGCACCCACCCGCTATCAAGGCAGCTGCCTATCATGTCATGCCCTACCTGCACAGGTGTGCTGGCTACTCAAATGATCCAATTAAGGAGGCCATTTAGTCAGCAGCAGCAGAAGTCCTGTGCCTGGACGCTCCAACAGCGGCCAGACACAAGCAGAAGCAGAAGCAGCAGAAGCAGCAGCAGCACCACCTTTTGTTTTTTGGCTGCAGCAGCAGCAGCAAGGCCCACAGGGCTGGCTAGCTGGCTAGCCAGCAAGCAGGTAGCAATGAAAGTAGGAATCTTTCTTTTTAACCCTGTAAGGGGGTGGTGCACTGTACCCGAAGATACTGCCATATCGGGTCAATGCATAGGGCGACGGAAGCAAGCTTCGAAATCGGCCCCCGTTCTCAAAAATCCATTTAATATATGGTCCCCAGATAGGGGACGTATCAGATATTAAACTGATAAGAACAGATACTACACTTGATCTTAGCCAAAAGGCCGAGAAGCGATAACCGTGAAAGGGGCGGGCCCAACAAGGTCCCCTTCATGGGCACTATCACTGCTTGCTGTCAGGGAGGCTGCCAGACAATTTTCCATGCACACTCTGGGCTGGGGGGCAGTCAACCACCAGTACACACAGCAGAACCTAAACCCATACCATTATTGCTAAGCAGCAAGACAGGGGCCCATTGCACTCCCACGGGGCCTTTTTAAATGCAATCCATAACCCGGATTTGCCAGGAACCCTTCTTACTCCTCCTACTTGCATGTGACACTGGGCTTAGGATCTGCATAGGAAACACACACACAAGCACACACCTACCTTTGTTGCCTGCAGATGCCTCCTTGGCTGTCCCCAAACGGTATCAAACCAACACCCACGGGAAGCTGTAAGCATAGAGGACATGCCTGCACCCCATTGGACTTACCTGTGTGGGTTAAATCCGGGTTATTTGACAACCTATGGCGGTGATGGTTCTGCTCAGGCAGAGCAGTGCTGATGCTCCTCATAAAGCTGTCGCTGCTGTGAAGGTTCTAGGTGACATCACAAATCCCTATGGTTACATACACAACAAAGCTGGGTTGTTGTTGTTTACACTCTGCAAGGCCTGTGGAAGTGAGTGACATCATAGCACTGTAGTTCTGAGGGTTCTAGATGGATGCAACAATCTCCTGTTGCTTCTATGAAGGCCATAATAGACGACATCACCAAACAGCTCCATAGTCACATACACAGCAAAGGAGAGATGTTGTTTACACCTAGTGATGTCAGTGGTATTGAGTGACATCACAGCACAGTGCTAAGGCTCCTGGGCCTGGACACAGCAGCGGCTGCAATATCTCAACGGAGAATACGTTTATATATATGTGTGTGTGTGCGCGTATATATATATATATATATATATATATATATATATATATATATATATTTCTCCGCCGAAATCACTTTTAAACCCATTTCCACCTTTTTTTCCCTTCTCTTCCTCTTACTTTTTTTTCACGTTTTTTTACGTTTTTCTCCTTTTCGCCTCTTTTCTGGGCGTATTATTCTTCTTTTTCTTCTTTTTTTTCGTCTAATGCATACCCCATCAGTGCAGCAATGCTTATTCAATACCGCCAGCAGATGGAGACACTGGGGGATAATTTTCTAAGGATTTATACTGATTTTTCCTGTCTGAATTTGTCGCACAGAAAGTTGCAGGCCAAATATGTGTGACATTTCTGCGACTTTAGCTTCTAGAGCATTTTTACAACATTATACATAGGTGCTGAATACATAAAAAGCGACTGTTCAGCGACAGACAAGTCGCATCGGCTGAAAGTAGGCCAGAATGTCAGTCCATGTTGGAGCAGGTTTAGATACAGTCTAAAGTATAGATCTCAAAGTCTGTGCACAGAATTTAGCAAGGGCCTCACACCTTCTGATGCATCAGGTAGGTGCACAATAGCATAGCCTAACCCTCTGTACTTTGGTCTATATTGATGCGGGACATAGACAGCCAGCTGATGACCAATCCATTAGTGCAATGGATGGCTGGAAGCATTTGTCTTTGCCTTTGCAATACCACAGAAGCAATGCATGGTCAATGTACAGCAATGACACACCTGTGTGAACAGCCAGGAGACCCCCCCCATGTTATGTTACATAGTTACATAGTTAGTACGGTCGAAAAAAGACATATGTCCATCAAGTTCAACCAGGGAATTAAGGGGTAGGGGTGTGGCGCGATATTGGGGAAGGGATGAGATTTTATATTTCTTCATAAGCATTAATCTTATTTTGTCAATTAGGAACATTCAGCACCCACCCGCTATCAAGGCAGCTGCCTATCATGTCATGCCCTACCTGCACAGGTGTGCTGGCTACTCAAATGATCCAATTAAGGAGGCCATTTAGTCAGCAGCAGCAGAAGTCCTGTGCCTGGACGCTCCAACAGCGGCCAGACACAAGCAGAAGCAGAAGCAGCAGAAGCAGCAGCAGCACCACCTTTTGTTTTTTGGCTGCAGCAGCAGCAGCAAGGCCCACAGGGCTGGCTAGCTGGCTAGCCAGCAAGCAGGTAGCAATGAAAGTAGGAATCTTTCTTTTTAACCCTGTAAGGGGGTGGTGCACTGTACCCGAAGATACTGCCATATCGGGTCAATGCATAGGGCGACGGAAGCAAGCTTCGAAATCGGCCCCCGTTCTCAAAAATCCATTTAATATATGGTCCCCAGATAGGGGACGTATCAGATATTAAACTGATAAGAACAGATACTTTTGATTGAAAGAGCTTTATTTTCCGTTCAGTCATTACAAGTCGTACAATAAATTACAGTCACACAAAGCATGATAGTACAATACACAGCAAAGGTTCCCTAAGCTATACATCGCACACCATGCTACTCTAACATTCAGCTCAATCCTGCAATATAAAGGCACAAGAGATCAAACAAAAACCAAATAATACAATCTGTGATCGGGGTAGGGGTGTGGGCGACTATGTGGGGGTAGGGAGGGGGCGGATCACAGGGCCAAACTGTTGGGCTGTATCTTCAGGGAGACATGGGAGAAGGAGAGGGGTCTTCACTCCTCTTCTTCCTCATCAACGGCCGAGCTGTCCAAGATGGAATAGTCTCTAAGCAGGTTCTTGATGAACCTGCGGCAGTCCCGGACGGACATGTTTTCCCTGTTGATCACGAGGCGGTTCCTGGAGAGCCACACTGCGTCCTTAAAACAGTTCATAAGGCGCCAGGCCTCCTGGATGGCCTCCACGTCGTGGGTCCCAGGGAACAGGCCGTAAAGCACCGAATGGTACGATAGGCAGCTCCTGGGCACTGAGTCTCTGAGTTCCTGTTCTAGGGCGTCCAACAGACCCTGTGCAAAGGGGCACTGCCAAAACACGTGGAAAGATGTTTCCTCCACGTAGGGGCAACGGGGGCAGTACCGGGTCTTGCACAGGTTGCGGGCATGCATGAATGACCTGAGAGAGAGACCTCCCATGACGGCCATCCACGACAAGTCCTTGTGTCCATTGGTAAGCCGCTTTGAGGCCACATTGTTCCAAACTGTCTCTGCAGTGGCTGCGGGGAGTCCCGGAACCAGCTCGGTCGAGTCCTTAGCTCGGATGAGCTTGTGGATTGTCTTTGGCTTCCATAGGTCTGGTTTCAGTCCTTCCAGCTGGTGCTCCCTCACAAACCGGACAACATCCCCATAGAACCAGGGAGTGTTCCAGTTGTAAGGGATGGAGCTGTCCCACTTGTCCCAGCCCAGCTGTCTCCAGAGGGGCATGAGAAGCAAGCGAGACATGGACCTGCCCGCTGAGCCAGTCTTTTCTACAAGAGTCCGCTGCACCGTGACACATGCAAAGGAGGCCCTCAGCAGAGCGGGGATGTCGGGTATTCCCTTCCCACCCTTGCGGGGTTCCTTGTACATCACGGTCCTCTTGACTCTGTCCATTTTGCCCCAGACGAAGCCAAATACTGTCCGGGTGATGGCCTTGCAAACGGTGGTATGGGGAGGCCAGGCCTGTGCGGTATATTGGAGCACAGGCAAAACTTCACTCCGCAGGACAAGTGCCTTGCCTTCCATCGTGAGCTTTCTGGAGCTCCACAGTCCGATCTTTGAGTTTATCCTTCCTAGTCGGTCTTGCCAAGACTTAAGGGCCGCTCCTTCCTTCCCGAACCAGACTCCAAGAATTTGAATGAAGTCCGGCTTAATAGTAAAGGGGAAGGGGGCGGAAGAAGCCAGGTGCCACTCCCCGAAGAGCATGGCCTCCGACTTCCCGCAGTTGACTTTTGCCCCCGAAGCTCTGCCGAAGTCCTCGCAGGTCTGGACGAGTGCAGTCACCGAACGCTGGTCAGCGCAGAAGACGGTCACGTCGTCCATGTAGAGCGAGCACTTGACCTCGTGGCGATCTGGTCCTGGTGCGGTGATCCCTCTGATCTCTCCACTCTGCCGGATAGTCTCAGCGAAGAGCTCTATAACACAAACAAAAAGGAGAGGTGAAAGAGGGCAGCCTTGTCTAACCCCTGAAAGAATGGAAAAGGGGTCAGTCTTCCAGCCGTTCACCAACACCGTGCTGTAAATGTCAAAATACATAACGTTAACAAAAGAGCAAAACATCTTCCCCAGACCCAGCCTGCGCAAAACCCTGTCCATGAATGCGTGGGAGACACGGTCGAACGCCTTCTCCTGATCTAAGCTGACCAGGGCGGCGCGGCCCCCGCGGTCCTGGATGTAATGGACCGTGTCTCTCACAAGGGCAAGGCTGTCGGCAATCCTGCGGCCAGGAATGCTGCAGGTCTGGTCCGGATGGACGATCTGCCCCATGACAGGTTTCAGCCTGTTGGCCAGCACCTTGGCGAGGATCTTGTAGTCCACGTTCAGGAGAGAGATGGGACGCCAGTTTTTCAGGTCACATCTCTCCCCCTTCCGCTTATACAAGATCGTGATCATCCCTTCCCTCAACGACGGAGGCATTCTGCCCCCCACCACCATCTCCTCGTACACCTCCAACAGGTCCGGACAGGTCAGGTCACCCAGCGCTACGTAGAGCTCGGCCGGGAGACCGTCACTGCCCGGGGTCCTGCCGGGCTTAAAGGATTTAGCGGCAGAGAGCAGCTCCCCCACCGTCAAGGGATCGTCCATAGCCGCCGCACCTGCGGGATCAACAACGTTAGTGACACCTGACAGGAACCTCTCGGCGGCTTCGGGGTCGGATGACTTGGGGGCGTAGAGGTTGCTGTAGAAGTCGTGGACGACCCCCATCACTTCCTCCTTGCCGCTCCTCATGTGTCCGGTCTCATCTCGTAGCTCAGTCAGGGGCGTGTGGCCGGCATGGAGCTTCCTGAAAAAGAAAGAGTTACATTTCTCACCCTTCTCCAGGTTCTCCACCTTGGAACGAAAGACGATTCGCTTGGATTCCTCCTCAAAGTGCCTTTTCAAGCTCTTTTTGGTCTCCTCCAGCTCCTCCCTGACGTCCCAGCCACACTGGAGCAGGTCCTGCAGGGACCGCAGCTCGCGCTGCAGTTTCCTCAAGTCCCACTTCTTCGCACACGCCTGTTGTCTGCCTTTTGCCTGAAAGAAACAACGGAATTCGACTTTAACATATTCCCACCAGTCGCTGATGCACTTGAACAGACATTTGTCATTTCGCCATACAAGGTACGCATCCCTAAGTTCCTCCATGACCTCCCTCTGCTCCAACAGGGCACAATTCAACTTCCAGGAGCCTGGGCCAGGTGGGAATCCATGGCCCAGAGTCCCCCGGAATCGAATGGCCCTGTGGTCAGAGAAGAAGCAGGGGACCATAGAGTACGACACCTTTCTGACTGCTCTCGAAGTGAAGATGAAGTCTATCCGAGAACGGAGCGAGCCATCGGGGCGGCTCCACGTATAGTTTACGGAGCCGTTCCCGATGGACCCGACAACGTCCTGCAAGGATGCCTCCGTCACCATCTCAATCAGCAGTTTAGACGTCACGTCCAGGTTGGCGGATGTGCCAGAACTGCGCCCGTCCACCTCAATGGGGCAGTTGAAGTCACCACCCAACACTACTGCCCTAGTGGTGGCGAGTTCAGCCCGCAGGGCCTGGAGAACCTCCAGTCGGACATCCCTCTCAGGGGAGGCGTACACGTTGATGAGCCGCACGGGCTCACCCGCCCAGGAACCGTCTGCGACAAGAAGTCTGCCACAGACGAGCTCCCGGACGGAATCAAGTGCAAAGTTACCTCCCCTGATCAGGATGGCCACCCCCGCAGACCTATTGTCGCCCCCACCAGACCAGTAGGAAGGGCCGTGAGGCCACTGCCTGGCCAGATGGTTGTAAGACCTAGAAGCAGACAAAGCACATTCCTGCAACATGTAAACATCACACCTCTGGGAATCTAAGAACGTAAGAACAGTCTGGAATCTAAACCAAGCTCTAATACTCCTCACATTAATGCAGAAGATGTTGAGATCAGCCATGGGAATAAAAAAGAGAGGTTAGTTCTGATACTAGTTACCAGTCTGGTCGGACGGGTCCTCTTCTCTGGCGCCTGTCGGCTCGTGTGGCTTCTCGTAGCGCCCTTCCAAGAACTCGTCGTAGACCGTGTTGGACGGAGTGTCCAGGATTTTCTTAACCTCTGGGTCCTGCAGCAGCTCCTCCATAGATTGAGCTTGGACTGGCTCTGCTTGGACCTGCTCCACTTGGGCCTGCTCCATCACCTCCTCTCCTTCTGAAGCCTCAGGGCTCTCGCAGACCTGCTCCATCTCCTCCTCCTCATCTGAAGCTTGAGGGGTTTCGCAGGTCTCGATTATCTTTCTTTTGTGGGACTCTTCTGATACGTTGTCCCTTCCTTTCCTCTTCCTCTGTATGGTACCTGGGGGAGGAAGCACAGGAAAGTCCTCCGAAGGGCGGGCACCAGCAGCTGGAGGGGGGTTAGGTGCTGCTGGGCCAGGAGAGAAAGGAGGCTGGGTGGGGCGGGGGGCAGGAGAGAGTGCCCGGGCAGGGGAGGACGGGGCAGGGGTGGGCCGGGCAGGGGTGGGCCGGGCAGGGGAGGACGGGGCAGGGGTGGGCCGGGGTGGGGTACGGGGGGCAGGGGTGGGGCGGGATGGGGCAGGAGGGGTGGGGGTGGGACGGGATGGGGCAGGAGGGGCAGGGGTGGGACGGGATGGGGCAGGAGGGGCAGGGGTGGGACGGGATGGGGCAGGGGTGGGACGGGATGGGGCAGGGGTGGGGCGGGATGGGGCAGGAGATGGGGCGGGAGGGGCAGGGGATGGGGCGGGAGGTGCAGGGGAGGGGCGGGACGGGGCAGGGGTGGTGGCTTTCGCCTTCTTACCCTCCTTGGTCGGCTTGGCCATCCGTGGTGTTGGCTCCGGAGCTGGGGCTGGCTTCGGTGCTCTCGCTGCCACAGATGCCCATGTTCTCTCCCTCTGGGGGCAGTCCTTGTAGCTGTGGGCTGCCAGTCCGCAGAGGTTGCAGGTCTTGCTCTTGGGGCAGTCCTTGGTCGTGTGACCTGTCACACGGCAATACCTGCAGGCATCCTCCGTACAGTCCTTGCCCTCGTGGCCCATCTTGCCACATCTCCTGCAGGTCTGCGGCATGTCCGGGTAGAAGATAAGTCCTGTGGAGTTGCCCAAGGAAAATGTCGTTGGCAGGTGCTGTAGTCCGTCTGGAGAAGCAGGGTTCTTGTTGAGTCTGACGACCACAGACCACTTGCAGGTCCAGTATCCGAGTGAGTTCAGGATGCGGGTGGGCTCCCTCACCACGGTGCAGAAGCGCTTCAGGAAGGTCGAGATGTCCGTGCCTGGGGTGTGTGGGTTCCGCATTGAGACCGTCACCCGCCTCTCCTCTCTTTGAATAAGGCAGTTGCCCACAAAGCGAGAGAAAGGGGATTCGGGACTCGCCGCTTTCACCACCTCCCAGTATCTTCTACAGGTCCCAATGGTGGCAAAGGTGATGTAGAAGATTCCCGAAAAGAAGGTTGCTATTCCCAGGGTGTCAGCCGTGGGGAAGCCTTGATCCGCCAGCATCTTCTTGCAGAACACGTCGTGGGACATGTCCGGCACCCTTCCGTCCACGGGCTTGAGCTTTCACAAGGCAACAGTCTGCCTCATCCAGGGCTCCAGGGTTGGAGCTTCCAGGTTAGGAATTCTGCCGCTCTTCTGCCTTGCCGTGGTGGAGGTTGAAGCTTGCTGTGGTTGGGGCTGGACCTCCAGGCCTTGCCCTGCAGCCTCCTGGGTGGACTTGCTGGTTGAGGCCATGGCTTCTTCCAGCAGGCTCTTTTCCGCTTCCTTGCTTGCTTGTGGAGAGAGGCTTCGCAAAGTCTTCTTTCCCGGGTGGGAGGAGCTATGCAGATCCGGTCCCGGTGGGAGGAGCTATGCAAATCCTTCTCCAGAGGCAGCGAGTTTCTTCGAAAAGATTCTGCGCCGCCTTCCTCTTCGCCGCTGTTCCGGAATTCACCGCCGATTCCCTTCTTCCAGGTTCTTCGTCGGCTTCTTCCGGAGCTGCAGTCTTCAAGATCTTCTCCTTCTTCAGATGTTCCGAGGCAGGCAGGAGACGATCTTCAGGTGGTATGCTCTAGAGAAATGCGGTTCTAATAAGAACGAAAAGTACTGCAATCGTACTACGCAAAATCTCTACCACAATGCTTGGAGTTCTTCAGACCGTAGCGATCATGGTATCTCCCCTGCCAGGTAAGGTAAGAACAGATACTACACTTGATCTTAGCCAAAAGGCCGAGAAGCGATAACCGTGAAAGGGGCGGGCCCAACAAGGTGCCCTTCATGGGCACTATCACTGCTTGCTGTCAGGGAGGCTGCCAGACAATTTTCCATGCACACTCTGGGCTGGGGGGCAGTCAACCACCAGTACACACAGCAGAACCTAAACCCATACCATTATTGCTAAGCAGCAAGACAGGGGCCCATTGCACTCCCACGGGGCCTTTTTAAATGCAATCCATAACCCGGATTTGCCAGGAACCCTTCTTACTCCTCCTACTTGCATGTGACACTGGGCTTAGGATCTGCATAGGAAACACACACACAAGCACACACCTACCTTTGTTGCCTGCAGATGCCTCCTTGGCTGTCCCCAAACGGTATCAAACCAACACCCACGGGAAGCTGTAAGCATAGAGGACATGCCTGCACCCCATTGGACTTACCTGTGTGGGTTAAACCCGGGTTATTTGACAACCTATGGCGGTGATGGTTCTGCTCAGGCAGAGCAGTGCTGATGCTCCTCATAAAGCTGTCGCTGCTGTGAAGGTTCTAGGTGACATCACAAATCCCTATGGTTACATACACAACAAAGCTGGGTTGTTGTTGTTTACACTCTGCAAGGCCTGTGGAAGTGAGTGACATCATAGCACTGTAGTTCTGAGGGTTCTAGATGGATGCAACAATCTCCTGTTGCTTCTATGAAGGCCATAATAGACGACATCACCAAACAGCTCCATAGTCACATACACAGCAAAGGAGAGATGTTGTTTACACCTAGTGATGTCAGTGGTATTGAGTGACATCACAGCACAGTGCTAAGGCTCCTGGGCCTGGACACAGCAGCGGCTGCAATATCTCAACGGAGAATACGTTTATATATATGTGTGTGTGTGCGCGTATATATATATATATATATATATATATATATATATATATATATATTTCTCCGCCGAAATCACTTTTAAACCCATTTCCACCTTTTTTTCCCTTCTCTTCCTCTTAGATTTTTTTTTCACGTTTTTTTACGTTTTTCTCCTTTTCGCCTCTTTTCTGGGCGTATTATTCTTCTTTTTCTTCTTTTTTTTCGTCTAATGCATACCCCATCAGTGCAGCAATGCTTATTCAATACCGCCAGCAGATGGAGACACTGGGGGATAATTTTCTATGGATTTATACTGATTTTTCCTGTCTGAATTTGTCGCACAGAAAGTTGCAGGCCAAATATGTGTGACATTTCTGCGACTTTAGCTTCTAGAGCATTTTTACAACATTATACATAGGTGCTGAATACATAAAAAGCGACTGTTCAGCGACAGACAAGTCGCATCGGCTGAAAGTAGGCCAGAATGTCAGTCCATGTTGGAGCAGGTTTAGATACAGTCTAAAGTATAGATCTCAAAGTCTGTGCACAGAATTTAGCAAGGGCCTCGCACCTTCTGATGCATCAGGTAGGTGCACAATAGCATAGCCTAACCCTCTGTACTTTGGTTTATATTGATACGGGACATAGACAGCCAGCTGATGACCAATCCATTAGTGCAATGGATGGCTGGAAGAATTTGTCTTTGCCTTTGCAATACCACAGAAGCAATGCATGGTCAATGTACAGCAATGACACACCTGTGTGAACAGCCAGGAGACCCCCCCCCCCCCATGTTATGTTACATAGTTACATAGTTAGTACGGTCGAAAAAAGACATATGTCCATCAAGTTCAACCAGGGAATTAAGGGGTAGGGGTGTGGCGCGATATTGGGGAAGGGATGAGATTTTATATTTCTTCATAAGCATTAATCTTATTTTGTCAATTAGGAACATTCAGCACCCACCCGCTATCAAGGCAGCTGCCTATCATGTCATGCCCTACCTGCACAGGTGTGCTGGCTACTCAAATGATCCAATTAAGGAGGCCATTTAGTCAGCAGCAGCAGAAGTCCTGTGCCTGGACGCTCCAACAGCGGCCAGACACAAGCAGAAGCAGAAGCAGCAGAAGCAGCAGCAGCACCACCTTTTGTTTTTTGGCTGCAGCAGCAGCAAGGCCCACAGGGCTGGCTAGCTGGCTAGCCAGCAAGCAGGTAGCAATGAAAGTAGGAATCTTTCTTTTTAACCCTGTAAGGGGGTGGTGCACTGTACCCGAAGATACTGCCATATCGGGTCAATGCATAGGGCGACGGAAGCAAGCTTCGAAATCGGCCCCCGTTCTCAAAAATCCATTTAATATATGGTCCCCAGATAGGGGACGTATCAGATATTGAACTGATAAGAACAGATACTACACTTGATCTTAGCCAAAAGGCCGAGAAGCGATAACCGTGAAAGGGGCGGGCCCAACAAGGTGCCCTTCATGGGCACTATCACTGCTTGCTGTCAGGAAGGCTGCCAGACAATTTTCCATGCACACTCTGGGCTGGGGGGCAGTCAACCACCAGTACACACAGCAGAACCTAAACCCATACCATTATTGCTAAGCAGCAAGACAGGGGCCCATTGCACTCCCACGGGGCCTTTTTAAATGCAATCCATAACCCGGATTTGCCAGGAACCCTTCTTACTCCTCCTACTTGCATGTGACACTGGGCTTAGGATCTGCATAGGAAACACACACACAAGCACACACCTACCTTTGTTGCCTGCAGATGCCTCCTTGGCTGTCCCCAAACGGTATCAAACCAACACCCACGGGAAGCTGTAAGCATAGAGGACATGCCTGCACCCCATTGGACTTACCTGTGTGGGTTAAACCCGGGTTATTTGACAACCTATGGCGGTGATGGTTCTGCTCAGGCAGAGCAGTGCTGATGCTCCTCATAAAGCTGTCGCTGCTGTGAAGGTTCTAGGTGACATCACAAATCCCTATGGTTACATACACAACAAAGCTGGGTTGTTGTTGTTTACAGTCTGCAAGGCCTGTGGAAGTGAGTGACATCATAGCACTGTAGTTCTGAGGGTTCTAGATGGATGCAACAATCTCCTGTTGCTTCTATGAAGGCCATAATAGACGACATCACCAAACAGCTCCATAGTCACATACACAGCAAAGGAGAGATGTTGTTTACACCTAGTGATGTCAGTGGTATTGAGTGACATCACAGCACAGTGCTAAGGCTCCTGGGCCTGGACACAGCAGCGGCTGCAATATCTCAACGGAGAATACGTTTATATATATGTGTGTGTGTGCGCGTATATATATATATATATATATATATATATATTTCTCCGCCGAAATCACTTTTAAACCCATTTCCACCTTTTTTTCCCTTCTCTTCCTCTTACTTTTTTTTCACGTTTTTTTACGTTTTTCTCCTTTTCGCCTCTTTTCTGGGCGTATTATTCTTCTTTTTCTTCTTTTTTTTCGTCTAATGCATACCCCATCAGTGCAGCAATGCTTATTCAATACCGCCAGCAGATGGAGACACTGGGGGATAATTTTCTAAGGATTTATACTGATTTTTCCTGTCTGAATTTGTCGCACAGAAAGTTGCAGGCCAAATATGTGTGACATTTCTGCGACTTTAGCTTCTAGAGCATTTTTACAACATTATACATAGGTGCTGAATACATAAAAAGCGACTGTTCAGCGACAGACAAGTCGCATCGGCTGAAAGTAGGCCAGAATGTCAGTCCATGTTGGAGCAGGTTTAGATACAGTCTAAAGTATAGATCTCAAAGTCTGTGCACAGAATTTAGCAAGGGCCTCGCACCTTCTGATGCATCAGGTAGGTGCACAATAGCATAGCCTAACCCTCTGTACTTTGGTCTATATTGATGCGGGACATAGACAGCCAGCTGATGACCAATCCATTAGTGCAATGGATGGCTGGAAGCATTTGTCTTTGCCTTTGCAATACCACAGAAGCAATGCATGGTCAATGTACAGCAATGACACACCTGTGTGAACAGCCAGGAGACCCCCCCCCCCCCATGTTATGTTACATAGTTACATAGTTAGTACGGTCGAAAAAAGACATATGTCCATCAAGTTCAACCAGGGAATTAAGGGGTAGGGGTGTGGCGCGATATTGGGGAAGGGATGAGATTTTATATTTCTTCATAAGCATTAATCTTATTTTGTCAATTAGGAACATTCAGCACCCACCCGCTATCAAGGCAGCTGCCTATCATGTCATGCCCTACCTGCACAGGTGTGCTGGCTACTCAAATGATCCAATTAAGGAGGCCATTTAGTCAGCAGCAGCAGAAGTCCTGTGCCTGGACGCTCCAACAGCGGCCAGACACAAGCAGAAGCAGAAGCAGCAGAAGCAGCAGCAGCACCACCTTTTGTTTTTTGGCTGCAGCAGCAGCAAGGCCCACAGGGCTGGCTAGCTGGCTAGCCAGCAAGCAGGTAGCAATGAAAGTAGGAATCTTTCTTTTTAACCCTGTAAGGGGGTGGTGCACTGTACCCGAAGATACTGCCATATCGGGTCAATGCATAGGGCGACGGAAGCAAGCTTCGAAATCGGCCCCCGTTCTCAAAAATCCATTTAATATATGGTCCCCAGAAAGGGGACGTATCAGATATTAAACTGATAAGAACAGATAAGGTTTCAACAAAATTTTATTGAATAAATAAGAAACCATACAAAATTTAAAATGCAAAATAATAAAAGGTTCACAAAAGTTTTAAAATACAAATAATAAAACCAGTAATAAAAGGAGAAAAAATAAAAATGGCAGGATAAAACATTATACAAATGTCATAAAAACTGATTATACTGTTATTTCGTTCCATAGAGGCAGACACCACATGGATGCTGCCTCGCTGGCCCCCAACTGTTTCTTGTCTCTTAGGTAATAGATGTACATCTCACTCAGGGCCAGCTTTATACAGTTTTTAACATCAATAAAATCATGTTTAAAAAGTAAGATGTTCCTAACTTTCCAGATGGCATTTTTAAAACAATTAATAATCATCCAGCAGATCATCTGCTGTTTAAAATTGGGGCAGTTAAAAAGACCGTAAAAGACACATTCGTGATTAAAATCTTTTAGGCCGCAGGCCCACTTCAAAAGTGGGCCTACCTTCCTCCAAAGCTCCCGTGCAAAAGGGCAGTTCCAAAATATGTGCAGCACCGTTTCGTCCACTCCGCAGCCATCTCTCGGGCACTTGGCTCTCGCCACCAGTCCTCGCCTGTGCTGAAACTCACGAGTAGGGAGGCACTGGTGGACGATTGCCCAGGCAAGATCCCTGTGTACATTCGCCAGAAACTTCCCGTACACGTTCCGCCATACCTTTTTGGATCTTGCCTGTGTGAAATTGGACACTGCCAGGGTAACCTCACTCCGCCTGAGGACCTTTGATACCTTTCTCTGGTCCCCCAGTATGTCAGGCTCCAAATCTTGGAGACCTAGGAGCCTGACTGTCTTTTCCAACACCACATAATGTTTTGGGGGACACAGAAGCACCGGAGCGTTCAGAGGGATGCGCAACCATCTTTTAAAAACCATGCCCGCAGCGTACCTTAAAAAGCAGCTAAAAATGCCATCGGATTTAATAATTTTAAAACAGAAACAGAAATACTTTATGTAAAAGAAAGTAAAAAGGTTAGGAACATCTTTCCCGCCATTATCTTTACTTTTGTACATAAAATCACGCTTTAATTTCTCCATTTTTGAACCCCATAAAAAAGTAAAAACAATTCTAGTTACTTTTTTAATGTATAAAATAGATGGAGGAAATACCATGGCAATGTATAGCATAATAGGGAGTAAAACCATCTTTATTATTAAAATCTTCCCCTCCATGGTAAGGTTTCTAAGATTCCACATTAAAATCTTCTTCTCCATCTTAGCTATAGCTGAATCCCAGTTAGGGCTCCCATCATTGACCTGGTTAAAAACAATACCTAAAACTTTAATTTGATCCTGTTGCATTGTGACTCCTGGGGTGATGGATGAATCCCAGGAGCCAATATAAAAACAGTCACATTTATCTGTGTTTAGCTTAAAACCAGAGACCTCGCAGAAATAGCTGGTGTTCCTCAATGCCCCCCTCATGGATGGAGAGTCCGGGCACAGTATGGTGACATCATCCATGTACCCCAACACCTTTAGATGGGTCCCTCCTCCACCAGGTATCGGTACGCCTCTTACTACCCGGTCTTTTCTGAGGAGGGCCATCAGTGGTTCGATTGCGCAAATAAAAAGGAGTGGGGACAGGGGGCAGCCCTGTTTGACACCTGATAAAAGAGGAACACCGCTGGTTAAAAAGCCATTAACAGAGACTTGACTAAAACAGGATCGGTATAAAAGCATGATTCGGCTTAAAATCGTTTCAGGCACTGCCATCTTTTTAAGAACTAAAAACAGGTATTCATGGGAGACCCTATCAAAGGCTTTTTCAAAGTCTAAGGATAAAATTGCTACAGTTTGATTTCTATCCTTAAAATACCATAAAACATCTCTTAAAATATTTAGGGATTCAGCTATAGACCTTCCAGGTACCCCACAAACCTGATTTGGGTGAATTAATTTATGAATAAAAGGTTTAAAACGGACAGCTAATAACTTGGCTAAAACTTTATAATCAACATTTAAAAGTGTGATGGGGCGCCAATTTTTTAGCATATCCTTTTCACCCTTTTTAAAAAGTAATGATACAATCCCCCTCCTCCAGGAAGGGGGAAGTTCATTAACAATAAAAGTTTCTTTATACAATAAAACCATATCATCCTTTAAAATATCCCAAAAAGCTAAATAAAATTCGATGGGTAAACCATCTTCCCCAGGGGCCTTCCCACTAGAAAAACTTTTAAAAACAAATAAAAGTTCATCTAAGTTAAGATCACGGGATAAAACCTCCTGGTCTAAAACATCTAGCTTAAAATCAAGGGAATTAAGAACATGTTCTAAAAAGGATGGATTAAGATCTTTCTTATTAAAAAGAAGCTGGTAGAAGTTAAAAACTGCATCTAACATGCCTTTTGGAGTGGATTCACCCTCAAGGTTTTGGATGATATCCCTCCTATTCATCACTTTTTTAAAAAAGAAACGGGAACATTTCTCGCCCTCCTCCAGGTGCTGCACATGTGAGTTAAAAATGATTTGTTTCCCTTTCTTTTCTATGGCATGTTTTATTTCAGTTTTAAGGTTTAAAATATCATTTTCTACATCCATACCAGCTTCTTTCAATTTAAAAAGTACATTTAAACGCATGTTAAGAACATAAAACCACTGTTTTTCCATTTTTGCCTTCTTCTTACCTGCTTTGATAAAAAAAAATCTGATTTTAGATTTGGTGCCCTCCCACCAGTGCAGCATAGGCTCGTGGGGTTTTCTTTGTGATTGCCAGCATTGGTAGGTCCGCACAAACTCCTCTTTTATCTCAGGGTCCTCTAGGAGTGTGGTGTTTAATCTCCAGAGGCCCCTTTTTGCTTTTTGCTCCCCCTCTAGCTCCAGGCCCACCAAGAGGAGCTTATGATCAGAGAAGATATTCTGCTCGAGCGTGCATTTCAGGGGTTTAAAAGCTCTAGAGGAAAAAATAAAATCGATTCTGGAGCTCACTCTTCCATTGGACCATGTGGCGCCTGGGTCCTCCGGCAAGAGATCCTTCCAGCAATCTTTCAAATTAAAATCATCAATAAAATTTTTAAGCAGGTAAGAAGTGCGGTCTTTACGATTAATATCCCCACCCTGCCGGTGTTCCCCATCACGTATGCAGTTAAAATCACCTCCCACCAGCAGGGGGGAAGACCCAACACAAAACAGTGGTAAAATTTCAAATAGTTCTGCCCGCTCCTGTTTATCAGGAGGGGCATACACATTTAAAACACGAATTAAAAGTCCATTAAAATATAGATGAATTAAAAGAGCTCTGCCAGGCACAATCTCAGTTACTGTATGAATAGAAAAGGACTGGCCTCGGCAGAGCAGCCCAACACCCACAGAACGACAGTCATTTGCACCGGACCATATGGATGGGCCCAGCTTCCAGTCTTCTTTTAAGTCTTTATAGTCCATTTTACTAGGGATTCCACATTCTTGTAGCAGGCAAAGGTCAAAGTCACATGTCTCTAGATAAGAAAATAAAGCAGCCCTGCGATCAGGGCTCTTTAAGGACCTCACATTGAGTGAGGCAATTTTTACAGGGATAGGCATAGTTTATGGAGAGTCCGTGCTTGGAGAATCAAAGTCAATAATAAGCTGCGTACCGTCATCCCCCGCCTGCGGGGTCATCAGCTCCTTGATGTTCTGAGGGTCGGAGCTTGAGATCGATGATGCCCCGACCCTGAGCTCGCTCTCGTCCGAACTACGGCACGCCGCTTTCCTTTGAATGTCTTCCTCTTCTTCTTCTCTTTGTCTTTTAAATGTCACACTGCTGTCCATATCCTCTGTGTTGCTCTCACTCGATGTAATCTCTGGCCCCCGGCTGATGGATCTGCGTCTTCTTTCATCATTTGACGACTGGAACTGCTGCACAGGGGCCTGTGAGGCCTCTTTTCCGGAACCTTTGCCGCTACCTTGGGAAGTTTTCATCGCTTGTTCCCCAGCAAGCGTTGCTGAGGACTGTTGCTCCAACTTCCCCATCGATCGACGATGGCCAGTTTTACCCACCGGGTCCACTGCTGGCGGGGCAGCAAACCCTGGTTTGGCGCCACTTGTCTTCTTGGCCCTGTCCTGTATAGGCGGAGTAACAGGACCGGGCTCAGACCTGGCCACCTGGCTCCCCTTCCGGCGGGCTTTCACCGGGGCCTCTTCGTCCGGAGCAGGGCGACCCTGGGCCAAGCCAGTACCTGGCTTATGCTGCAATTTTGGGTCCACTTTTGCCCCCACCGAGGACCGTCGGCTGCCACCCGCCACAGGTGAGCCCCCTTCAGAAGTTTCGGCGGGCTCTTGAGCCAGGTAGGAAGTCGATCGACGTCTTTCAATTTCCCGGGCAGTAAACTCGATCACCCGCCCGGGCTTCGTGGAATCCCCATGGCCTCCCCCTAGCACTACCACCGGTGGGCCCCCCGATGGAGCACCAGAGGTCTTGGGCCTGGACCCATCAGTACCTGCCATCTGGGGTTTGGGCATCTTAAAAAAGGACGTCTTTTGTCCTGTCCCCTCTTTGGGTGGGCCCAGCCTTGACCCACCCATCGTAGTTTTTGCTTTATGGGGACAGGAATTAAAATCGTGATTTTCCTCTCCGCAGAGGTTGCACCTTATCGTATGGCTACATCTTGAGGCTATGTGACCTTCTTGGCCACACCTATTGCAGCGAATCACACGCTCCGCGCCGCAGGTCTCCTGGGTGTGGCCAAACCTCAAGCAATTTCGGCAATACATAGGCATTTGAGGATAGAACAGGAAGCCCCGAACTCTCCCGATGGCAAAATTTGGGGGCGGATGGCAAAGACCCCCAATACCACCGGGATCCTTACGGAGCTTGACCCAGAACTTCCTCTTGCCGTTCCAGAACCGCACGGAGTTCAAGATTTTGTTTGCGAATCGCACCTCTTCGCAGTATCGCCGAAGAAAAGTGGCTATATCCTCCGTGGTCACATGAGGGCTGTGCATAGCCACCACCAACGGTATATGTTCCTCACCATAGAGGAACTGGAACGAAAGACCGTCGAGTCGATCGTCCCTCTGGTCCGCACCAGACAAGGTTGCATAGATGTTATCGCAACACGCCGTGGCCGTGAAGGTGACGGTATACAGGCCACGGCTTTCCTGGTCATTTAGACACAGGATGTCCTCCCTATTGAGGCGGAAGTAGTCAAGAAGAATCACCTCCGCAATGAAGCGGAGGTTCTTCAACTGACGATGGCTCTCCGACACCTCTATGCGGATGGTATTTCGCATCGACATTTCCCCAGAGGGGAAAGCCCAGGAGAACGGCATCTTCCACACCCAGGGACTAAGCCCCTTCCCCAATAGCAGCAGGGGCTCGGAATCCCGCTATAAAAGCGGAACCCTTACCCAAGGCAGAGGTCGGGGGTACCCTAGGTGCTTCCGAAGCTACAGGTAACGCTCAACGTACCGAAAATGCCTTCTGAGACACAAGGTCCCAGAGACAGGGGGATCGCAACCCGTTGTCCGTGGACTAAGCCCGCTCCCCAATAGCAGCAAGGGGGTGAAGTCCCTCCGTAAGGAGAGACAATCCCCCAAGGCCGAGAAGCGGGGTACCACAGACACCTTCCGACCAGACCAAATGCAGATACTACACTTGATCTTAGCCAAAAGGCCGAGAAGCGATAACCGTGAAAGGGGCGGGCCCAACAAGGTGCCCTTCATGGGCACTATCACTGCTTGCTGTCAGGGAGGCTGCCAGACAATTTTCCATGCACACTCTGGGCTGGGGGGCAGTCAACCACCAGTACACACAGCAGAACCTAAACCCATACCATTATTGCTAAGCAGCAAGACAGGGGCCCATTGCACTCCCACGGGGCCTTTTTAAATGCAATCCATAACCCGGATTTGCCAGGAACCCTTCTTACTCCTCCTACTTGCATGTGACACTGGGCTTAGGATCTGCATAGGAAACACACACACAAGCACACACCTACCTTTGTTGCCTGCAGATGCCTCCTTGGCTGTCCCCAAACGGTATCAAACCAACACCCACGGGAAGCTGTAAGCATAGAGGACATGCCTGCACCCCATTGGACTTACCTGTGTGGGTTAAACCCGGGTTATTTGACAACCTATGGCGGTGATGGTTCTGCTCAGGCAGAGCAGTGCTGATGCTCCTCATAAAGCTGTCGCTGCTGTGAAGGTTCTAGGTGACATCACAAATCCCTATGGTTACATACACAACAAAGCTGGGTTGTTGTTGTTTACACTCTGCAAGGCCTGTGGAAGTGAGTGACATCATAGCACTGTAGTTCTGAGGGTTCTAGATGGATGCAACAATCTCCTGTTGCTTCTATGAAGGCCATAATAGACGACATCACCAAACAGCTCCATAGTCACATACACAGCAAAGGAGAGATGTTGTTTACACCTAGTGATGTCAGTGGTATTGAGTGACATCACAGCACAGTGCTAAGGCTCCTGGGCCTGGACACAGCAGCGGCTGCAATATCTCAACGGAGAATACGTTTATATATATGTGTGTGTGTGCGCGTATATATATATATATATATATATATATATATATATATATATATATATATTTCTCCGCCGAAATCACTTTTAAACCCATTTCCACCTTTTTTTCCCTTCTCTTCCTCTTACTTTTTTTTCACGTTTTTTTACGTTTTTCTCCTTTTCGCCTCTTTTCTGGGCGTATTATTCTTCTTTTTCTTCTTTTTTTTCGTCTAATGCATACCCCATCAGTGCAGCAATGCTTATTCAATACCGCCAGCAGATGGAGACACTGGGGGATAATTTTCTAAGGATTTATACTGATTTTTCCTGTCTGAATTTGTCGCACAGAAAGTTGCAGGCCAAATATGTGTGACATTTCTGCGACTTTAGCTTCTAGAGCATTTTTACAACATTATACATAGGTGCTGAATACATAAAAAGCGACTGTTCAGCGACAGACAAGTCGCATCGGCTGAAAGTAGGCCAGAATGTCAGTCCATGTTGGAGCAGGTTTAGATACAGTCTAAAGTATAGATCTCAAAGTCTGTGCACAGAATTTAGCAAGGGCCTCGCACCTTCTGATGCATCAGGTAGGTGCACAATAGCATAGCCTAACCCTCTGTACTTTGGTCTATATTGATGCGGGACATAGACAGCCAGCTGATGACCAATCCATTAGTGCAATGGATGGCTGGAAGCATTTGTCTTTGCCTTTGCAATACCACAGAAGCAATGCATGGTCAATGTACAGCAATGACACACCTGTGTGAACAGCCAGGAGACCCCCCCCCCTCCCCCCCCCATGTTATGTTACATAGTTACATAGTTAGTACGGTCGAAAAAAGACATATGTCCATCAAGTTCAACCAGGGAATTAAGGGGTAGGGGTGTGGCGCGATATTGGGGAAGGGATGAGATTTTATATTTCTTCATAAGCATTAATCTTATTTTGTCAATTAGGAACATTCAGCACCCACCCGCTATCAAGGCAGCTGCCTATCATGTCATGCCCTACCTGCACAGGTGTGCTGGCTACTCAAATGATCCAATTAAGGAGGCCATTTAGTCAGCAGCAGCAGAAGTCCTGTGCCTGGACGCTCCAACAGCGGCCAGACACAAGCAGAAGCAGAAGCAGCAGAAGCAGCAGCAGCACCACCTTTTGTTTTTTGGCTGCAGCAGCAGCAAGGCCCACAGGGCTGGCTAGCTGGCTAGCCAGCAAGCAGGTAGCAATGAAAGTAGGAATCTTTCTTTTTAACCCTGTAAGGGGGTGGTGCACTGTACCCGAAGATACTGCCATATCGGGTCAATGCATAGGGCGACGGAAGCAAGCTTCGAAATCGGCCCCCGTTCTCAAAAATCCATTTAATATATGGTCCCCAGATAGGGGACGTATCAGATATTAAACTGATAAGAACAGATACTACACTTGATCTTAGCCAAAAGGCCGAGAAGCGATAACCGTGAAAGGGGCGGGCCCAACAAGGTGCCCTTCATGGGCACTATCACTGCTTGCTGTCAGGGAGGCTGCCAGACAATTTTCCATGCACACTCTGGGCTGGGGGGCAGTCAACCACCAGTACACACAGCAGAACCTAAACCCATACCATTATTGCTAAGCAGCAAGACAGGGGCCCATTGCACTCCCACGGGGCCTTTTTAAATGCAATCCATAACCCGGATTTGCCAGGAACCCTTCTTACTCCTCCTACTTGCATGTGACACTGGGCTTAGGATCTGCATAGGAAACACACACACAAGCACACACCTACCTTTGTTGCCTGCAGATGCCTCCTTGGCTGTCCCCAAACGGTATCAAACCAACACCCACGGGAAGCTGTAAGCATAGAGGACATGCCTGCACCCCATTGGACTTACCTGTGTGGGTTAAACCCGGGTTATTTGACAACCTATGGCGGTGATGGTTCTGCTCAGGCAGAGCAGTGCTGATGCTCCTCATAAAGCTGTCGCTGCTGTGAAGGTTCTAGGTGACATCACAATTCCCTATGGTTACATACACAACAAAGCTGGGTTGTTGTTGTTTACACTCTGCAAGGCCTGTGGAAGTGAGTGACATCATAGCACTGTAGTTCTGAGGGTTCTAGATGGATGCAACAATCTCCTGTTGCTTCTATGAAGGCCATAATAGACGACATCACCAAACAGCTCCATAGTCACATACACAGCAAAGGAGAGATGTTGTTTACACCTAGTGATGTCAGT
Organism: Hyla sarda; assembly: GCF_029499605.1. Taxonomy (NCBI): domain Eukaryota; kingdom Metazoa; phylum Chordata; class Amphibia; order Anura; family Hylidae; genus Hyla; species Hyla sarda. The sequence continues at coordinate 90,343 of NW_026610742.1, forward strand.
GGTATTGAGTGACATCACAGCACAGTGCTAAGGCTCCTGGGCCTGGACACAGCAGCGGCTGCAATATCTCAACGGAGAATACGTTTATATATATATGTGTGTGTGTGCGCGTATATATATATATATATATATATATATATATATATATATATATATATTTCTCCGCCGAAATCACTTTTAAACCCATTTCCACCTTTTTTTCCCTTCTCTTCCTCTTACTTTTTTTTCACGTTTTTTAACGTTTTTCTCCTTTTCGCCTCTTTTCTGGGCGTATTATTCTTCTTTTTCTTCTTTTTTTTCGTCTAATGCATACCCCATCAGTGCAGCAATGCTTATTCAATACCGCCAGCAGATGGAGACACTGGGGGATAATTTTCTAAGGATTTATACTGATTTTTCCTGTCTGAATTTGTCGCACAGAAAGTTGCAGGCCAAATATGTGTGACATTTCTGCGACTTTAGCTTCTAGAGCATTTTTACAACATTATACATAGGTGCTGAATACATAAAAAGCGACTGTTCAGCGACAGACAAGTCGCATCGGCTGAAAGTAGGCCAGAATGTCAGTCCATGTTGGAGCAGGTTTAGATACAGTCTAAAGTATAGATCTCAAAGTCTGTGCACAGAATTTAGCAAGGGCCTCGCACCTTCTGATGCATCAGGTAGGTGCACAATAGCATAGCCTAACCCTCTGTACTTTGGTCTATATTGATGCGGGACATAGACAGCCAGCTGATGACCAATCCATTAGTGCAATGGATGGCTGGAAGCATTTGTCTTTGCCTTTGCAATACCACAGAAGCAATGCATGGTCAATGTACAGCAATGACACACCTGTGTGAACAGCCAGGAGACCCCCCCCCCCCCCATGTTATGTTACATAGTTACATAGTTAGTACGGTCGAAAAAAGACATATGTCCATCAAGTTCAACCAGGGAATTAAGGGGTAGGGGTGTGGCGCGATATTGGGGAAGGGATGAGATTTTATATTTCTTCATAAGCATTAATCTTATTTTGTCAATTAGGAACATTCAGCACCCACCCGCTATCAAGGCAGCTGCCTATCATGTCATGCCCTACCTGCACAGGTGTGCTGGCTACTCAAATGATCCAATTAAGGAGGCCATTTAGTCAGCAGCAGCAGAAGTCCTGTGCCTGGACGCTCCAACAGCGGCCAGACACAAGCAGAAGCAGAAGCAGCAGAAGCAGCAGCAGCACCACCTTTTGTTTTTTGGCTGCAGCAGCAGCAAGGCCCACAGGGCTGGCTAGCTGGCTAGCCAGCAAGCAGGTAGCAATGAAAGTAGGAATCTTTCTTTTTAACCCTGTAAGGGGGTGGTGCACTGTACCCGAAGATACTGCCATATCGGGTCAATGCATAGGGCGACGGAAGCAAGCTTCGAAATCGGCCCCCGTTCTCAAAAATCCATTTAATATATGGTCCCCAGATAGGGGACGTATCAGATATTAAACTGATAAGAACAGATACTACACTTGATCTTAGCCAAAAGGCCGAGAAGCGATAACCGTGAAAGGGGCGGGCCCAACAAGGTGCCCTTCATGGGCACTATCACTGCTTGCTGTCAGGGAGGCTGCCAGACAATTTTCCATGCACACTCTGGGCTGGGGGGCAGTCAACCACCAGTACACACAGCAGAACCTAAACCCATACCATTATTGCTAAGCAGCAAGACAGGGGCCCATTGCACTCCCACGGGGCCTTTTTAAATGCAATCCATAACCCGGATTTGCCAGGAACCCTTCTTACTCCTCCTACTTGCATGTGACACTGGGCTTAGGATCTGCATAGGAAACACACACACAAGCACACACCTACCTTTGTTGCCTGCAGATGCCTCCTTGGCTGTCCCCAAACGGTATCAAACCAACACCCACGGGAAGCTGTAAGCATAGAGGACATGCCTGCACCCCATTGGACTTACCTGTGTGGGTTAAACCCGGGTTATTTGACAACCTATGGCGGTGATGGTTCTGCTCAGGCAGAGCAGTGCTGATGCTCCTCATAAAGCTGTCGCTGCTGTGAAGGTTCTAGGTGACATCACAAATCCCTATGGTTACATACACAACAAAGCTGGGTTGTTGTTGTTTACACTCTGCAAGGCCTGTGGAAGTGAGTGACATCATAGCACTGTAGTTCTGAGGGTTCTAGATGGATGCAACAATCTCCTGTTGCTTCTATGAAGGCCATAATAGACGACATCACCAAACAGCTCCATAGTCACATACACAGCAAAGGAGAGATGTTGTTTACACCTAGTGATGTCAGTGGTATTGAGTGACATCACAGCACAGTGCTAAGGCTCCTGGGCCTGGACACAGCAGCGGCTGCAATATCTCAACGGAGAATACGTTTATATATATGTGTGTGTGTGCGCGTATATATATATATATATATATATATATATATATATATATTTCTCCGCCGAAATCACTTTTAAACCCATTTCCACCTTTTTTTCCCTTCTCTTCCTCTTACTTTTTTTTCACGTTTTTTTACGTTTTTCTCCTTTTCGCCTCTTTTCTGGGCGTATTATTCTTCTTTTTCTTCTTTTTTTTCATCTAATGCATACCCCATCAGTGCAGCAATGCTTATTCAATACCGCCAGCAGATGGAGACACTGGGGGATAATTTTCTAAGGATTTATACTGATTTTTCCTGTCTGAATTTGTCGCACAGAAAGTTGCAGGCCAAATATGTGTGACATTTCTGCGACTTTAGCTTCTAGAGCATTTTTACAACATTATACATAGGTGCTGAATACATAAAAAGCGACTGTTCAGCGACAGACAAGTCGCATCGGCTGAAAGTAGGCCAGAATGTCAGTCCATGTTGGAGCAGGTTTAGATACAGTCTAAAGTATAGATCTCAAAGTCTGTGCACAGAATTTAGCAAGGGCCTCGCACCTTCTGATGCATCAGGTAGGTGCACAATAGCATAGCCTAACCCTCTGTACTTTGGTCTATATTGATGCGGGACATAGACAGCCAGCTGATGACCAATCCATTAGTGCAATGGATGGCTGGAAGCATTTGTCTTTGCCTTTGCAATACCACAGAAGCAATGCATGGTCAATGTACAGCAATGACACACCTGTGTGAACAGCCAGGAGACCCCCCCCCCCCCCCCATGTTATGTTACATAGTTACATAGTTAGTACGGTCGAAAAAAGACATATGTCCATCAAGTTCAACCAGGGAATTAAGGGGTAGGGGTGTGGCGCGATATTGGGGAAGGGATGAGATTTTATATTTCTTCATAAGCATTAATCTTATTTTGTCAATTAGGAACATTCAGCACCCACCCGCTATCAAGGCAGCTGCCTATCATGTCATGCCCTACCTGCACAGGTGTGCTGGCTACTCAAATGATCCAATTAAGGAGGCCATTTAGTCAGCAGCAGCAGAAGTCCTGTGCCTGGACGCTCCAACAGCGGCCAGACACAAGCAGAAGCAGAAGCAGCAGAAGCAGCAGCAGCACCACCTTTTGTTTTTTGGCTGCAGCAGCAGCAAGGCCCACAGGGCTGGCTAGCTGGCTAGCCAGCAAGCAGGTAGCAATGAAAGTAGGAATCTTTCTTTTTAACCCTGTAAGGGGGTGGTGCACTGTACCCGAAGATACTGCCATATCGGGTCAATGCATAGGGCGACGGAAGCAAGCTTCGAAATCGGCCCCCGTTCTCAAAAATCCATTTAATATATGGTCCCCAGATAGGGGACGTATCAGATATTAAACTGATAAGAACAGATACTACACTTGATCTTAGCCAAAAGGCCGAGAAGCGATAACCGTGAAAGGGGCGGGCCCAACAAGGTGCCCTTCATGGGCACTATCACTGCTTGCTGTCAGGGAGGCTGCCAGACAATTTTCCATGCACACTCTGGGCTGGGGGGCAGTCAACCACCAGTACACACAGCAGAACCTAAACCCATACCATTATTGCTAAGCAGCAAGACAGGGGCCCATTGCACTCCCACGGGGCCTTTTTAAATGCAATCCATAACCCGGATTTGCCAGGAACCCTTCTTACTCCTCCTACTTGCATGTGACACTGGGCTTAGGATCTGCATAGGAAACACACACACAAGCACACACCTACCTTTGTTGCCTGCAGATGCCTCCTTGGCTGTCCCCAAACGGTATCAAACCAACACCCACGGGAAGCTGTAAGCATAGAGGACATGCCTGCACCCCATTGGACTTACCTGTGTGGGTTAAACCCGGGTTATTTGACAACCTATGGCGGTGATGGTTCTGCTCAGGCAGAGCAGTGCTGATGCTCCTCATAAAGCTGTCGCTGCTGTGAAGGTTCTAGGTGACATCACAAATCCCTATGGTTACATACACAACAAAGCTGGGTTGTTGTTGTTTACACTCTGCAAGGCCTGTGGAAGTGAGTGACATCATAGCACTGTAGTTCTGAGGGTTCTAGATGGATGCAACAATCTCCTGTTGCTTCTATGAAGGCCATAATAGACGACATCACCAAACAGCTCCATAGTCACATACACAGCAAAGGAGAGATGTTGTTTACACCTAGTGATGTCAGTGGTATTGAGTGACATCACAGCACAGTGCTAAGGCTCCTGGGCCTGGACACAGCAGCGGCTGCAATATCTCAACGGAGAATACGTTTATATATATGTGTGTGTGTGCGCGTATATATATATATATATATATATATATATATATATATATATATATATATTTCTCCGCCGAAATCACTTTTAAACCCATTTCCACCTTTTTTTCCCTTCTCTTCCTCTTACTTTTTTTTCACGTTTTTTTACGTTTTTCTCCTTTTCGCCTCTTTTCTGGGCGTATTATTCTTCTTTTTCTTCTTTTTTTTTCGTCTAATGCATACCCCATCAGTGCAGCAATGCTTATTCAATACCGCCAGCAGATGGAGACACTGGGGGATAATCTTCTAAGGATTTATACTGATTTTTCCTGTCTGAATTTGTCGCACAGAAAGTTGCAGGCCAAATATGTGTGACATTTCTGCGACTTTAGCTTCTAGAGCATTTTTACAACATTATACATAGGTGCTGAATACATAAAAAGCGACTGTTCAGCGACAGACAAGTCGCATCGGCTGAAAGTAGGCCAGAATGTCAGTCCATGTTGGAGCAGGTTTAGATACAGTCTAAAGTATAGATCTCAAAGTCTGTGCACAGAATTTAGCAAGGGCCTCGCACCTTCTGATGCATCAGGTAGGTGCACAATAGCATAGCCTAACCCTCTGTACTTTGGTCTATATTGATGCGGGACATAGACAGCCAGCTGATGACCAATCCATTAGTGCAATGGATGGCTGGAAGCATTTGTCTTTGCCTTTGCAATACCACAGAAGCAATGCATGGTCAATGTACAGCAATGACACACCTGTGTGAACAGCCAGGAGACCCCCCCCCCCCCCCATGTTATGTTACATAGTTACATAGTTAGTACGGTCGAAAAAAGACATATGTCCATCAAGTTCAACCAGGGAATTAAGGGGTAGGGGTGTGGCGCGATATTGGGGAAGGGATGAGATTTTATATTTCTTCATAAGCATTAATCTTATTTTGTCAATTAGGAACATTCAGCACCCACCCGCTATCAAGGCAGCTGCCTATCATGTCATGCCCTACCTGCACAGGTGTGCTGGCTACTCAAATGATCCAATTAAGGAGGCCATTTAGTCAGCAGCAGCAGAAGTCCTGTGCCTGGACGCTCCAACAGCGGCCAGACACAAGCAGAAGCAGCAGCAGCAGCACCTTTTGTTTTTTGGCTGCAGCAGCAGCAAGGCCCACAGGGCTGGCTAGCTGGCTAGCCAGCAAGCAGGTAGCAATGAAAGTAGGAATCTTTCTTTTTAACCCTGTAAGGGGGTGGTGCACTGTACCCGAAGATACTGCCATATCGGGTCAATGCATAGGGCGACGGAAGCAAGCTTCGAAATCGGCCCCCGTTCTCAAAAATCCATTTAATATATGGTCCCCAGATAGGGGACGTATCAGATATTAAACTGATAAGAACAGATACTACACTTGATCTTAGCCAAAAGGCCGAGAAGCGATAACCGTGAAAGGGGCGGGCCCAACAAGGTGCCCTTCATGGGCACTATCACTGCTTGCTGTCAGGGAGGCTGCCAGACAATTTTCCATGCACACTCTGGGCTGGGGGGCAGTCAACCACCAGTACACACAGCAGAACCTAAACCCATACCATTATTGCTAAGCAGCAAGACAGGGGCCCATTGCACTCCCACGGGGCCTTTTTAAATGCAATCCATAACCCGGATTTGCCAGGAACCCTTCTTACTCCTCCTACTTGCATGTGACACTGGGCTTAGGATCTGCATAGGAAACACACACACAAGCACACACCTACCTTTGTTGCCTGCAGATGCCTCCTTGGCTGTCCCCAAACGGTATCAAACCAACACCCACGGGAAGCTGTAAGCATAGAGGACATGCCTGCACCCCATTGGACTTACCTGTGTGGGTTAAACCCGGGTTATTTGACAACCTATGGCGGTGATGGTTCTGCTCAGGCAGAGCAGTGCTGATGCTCCTCATAAAGCTGTCGCTGCTGTGAAGGTTCTAGGTGACATCACAAATCCCTATGGTTACATACACAACAAAGCTGGGTTGTTGTTGTTTACACTCTGCAAGGCCTGTGGAAGTGAGTGACATCATAGCACTGTAGTTCTGAGGGTTCTAGATGGATGCAACAATCTCCTGTTGCTTCTATGAAGGCCATAATAGACGACATCACCAAACAGCTCCATAGTCACATACACAGCAAAGGAGAGATGTTGTTTACACCTAGTGATGTCAGTGGTATTGAGTGACATCACAGCACAGTGCTAAGGCTCCTGGGCCTGGACACAGCAGCGGCTGCAATATCTCAACGGAGAATACGTTTATATATATGTGTGTGTGTGCGCGTATATATATATATATATATATATATATATATATATATATATATATTTCTCCGCCGAAATCACTTTTAAACCCATTTCCACCTTTTTTTCCCTTCTCTTCCTCTTACTTTTTTTTCAAGTTTTTTTACGTTTTTCTCCTTTTCGCCTCTTTTCTGGGCGTATTATTCTTCTTTTTCTTCTTTTTTTTCGTCTAATGCATACCCCATCAGTGCAGCAATGCTTATTCAATACCGCCAGCAGATGGAGACACTGGGGGATAATTTTCTAAGGATTTATACTGATTTTTCCTGTCTGAATTTGTCGCACAGAAAGTTGCAGGCCAAATATGTGTGACATTTCTGCGACTTTAGCTTCTAGAGCATTTTTACAACATTATACATAGGTGCTGAATACATAAAAAGCGACTGTTCAGCGACAGACAAGTCGCATCGGCTGAAAGTAGGCCAGAATGTCAGTCCATGTTGGAGCAGGTTTAGATACAGTCTAAAGTATAGATCTCAAAGTCTGTGCACAGAATTTAGCAAGGGCCTCGCACCTTCTGATGCATCAGGTAGGTGCACAATAGCATAGCCTAACCCTCTGTACTTTGGTCTATATTGATGCGGGACATAGACAGCCAGCTGATGACCAATCCATTAGTGCAATGGATGGCTGGAAGCATTTGTCTTTGCCTTTGCAATACCACAGAAGCAATGCATGGTCAATGTACAGCAATGACACACCTGTGTGAACAGCCAGGAGACCCCCCCCCCCCCCATGTTATGTTACATAGTTACATAGTTAGTACGGTCGAAAAAAGACATATGTCCATCAAGTTCAACCAGGGAATTAAGGGGTAGGGGTGTGGCGCGATATTGGGGAAGGGATGAGATTTTATATTTCTTCATAAGCATTAATCTTATTTTGTCAATTAGGAACATTCAGCACCCACCCGCTATCAAGGCAGCTGCCTATCATGTCATGCCCTACCTGCACAGGTGTGCTGGCTACTCAAATGATCCAATTAAGGAGGCCATTTAGTCAGCAGCAGCAGAAGTCCTGTGCCTGGACGCTCCAACAGCGGCCAGACACAAGCAGAAGCAGAAGCAGCAGAAGCAGCAGCAGCACCACCTTTTGTTTTTTGGCTGCAGCAGCAGCAAGGCCCACAGGGCTGGCTAGCTGGCTAGCCAGCAAGCAGGTAGCAATGAAAGTAGGAATCTTTCTTTTTAACCCTGTAAGGGGGTGGTGCACTGTACCCGAAGATACTGCCATATTGGGTCAATGCATAGGGCGACGGAAGCAAGCTTCGAAATCGGCCCCCGTTCTCAAAAATCCATTTAATATATGGTCCCCAGATAGGGGACGTATCAGATATTAAACTGATAAGAACAGATACTACACTTGATCTTAGCCAAAAGGCCGAGAAGCGATAACCGTGAAAGGGGCGGGCCCAACAAGGTGCCCTTCATGGGCACTATCACTGCTTGCTGTCAGGGAGGCTGCCAGACAATTTTCCATGCACACTCTGGGCTGGGGGGCAGTCAACCACCAGTACACACAGCAGAACCTAAACCCATACCATTATTGCTAAGCAGCAAGACAGGGGCCCATTGCACTCCCACGGGGCCTTTTTAAATGCAATCCATAACCCGGATTTGCCAGGAACCCTTCTTACTCCTCCTACTTGCATGTGACACTGGGCTTAGGATCTGCATAGGAAACACACACACAAGCACACACCTACCTTTGTTGCCTGCAGATGCCTCCTTGGCTGTCCCCAAACGGTATCAAACCAACACCCACGGGAAGCTGTAAGCATAGAGGACATGCCTGCACCCCATTGGACTTACCTGTGTGGGTTAAACCCGGGTTATTTGACAACCTATGGCGGTGATGGTTCTGCTCAGGCAGAGCAGTGCTGATGCTCCTCATAAAGCTGTCGCTGCTGTGAAGGTTCTAGGTGACATCACAAATCCCTATGGTTACATACACAACAAAGCTGGGTTGTTGTTGTTTACACTCTGCAAGGCCTGTGGAAGTGAGTGACATCATAGCACTGTAGTTCTGAGGGTTCTAGATGGATGCAACAATCTCCTGTTGCTTCTATGAAGGCCATAATAGACGACATCACCAAACAGCTCCATAGTCACATACACAGCAAAGGAGAGATGTTGTTTACACCTAGTGATGTCAGTGGTATTGAGTGACATCACAGCACAGTGCTAAGGCTCCTGGGCCTGGACACAGCAGCGGCTGCAATATCTCAACGGAGAATACGTTTATATATATGTGTGTGTGTGCGCGTATATATATATATATATATATATATATATATATATATATATATATATTTCTCCGCCGAAATCACTTTTAAACCCATTTCCACCTTTTTTTCCCTTCTCTTCCTCTTACTTTTTTTTCACGTTTTTTTACGTTTTTCTCCTTTTTGCCTCTTTTCTGGGCGTATTATTCTTCTTTTTCTTCTTTTTTTTCGTCTAATGCATACCCCATCAGTGCAGCAATGCTTATTCAATACCGCCAGCAGATGGAGACACTGGGGGATAATTTTCTAAGGATTTATACTGATTTTTCCTGTCTGAATTTGTCGCACAGAAAGTTGCAGGCCAAATATGTGTGACATTTCTGCGACTTTAGCTTCTAGAGCATTTTTACAACAATATACATAGGTGCTGAATACATAAAAAGCGACTGTTCAGCGACAGACAAGTCGCATCGGCTGAAAGTAGGCCAGAATGTCAGTCCATGTTGGAGCAGGTTTAGATACAGTCTAAAGTATAGATCTCAAAGTCTGTGCACAGAATTTAGCAAGGGCCTCGCACCTTCTGATGCATCAGGTAGGTGCACAATAGCATAGCCTAACCCTCTGTACTTTGGTCTATATTGATGCGGGACATAGACAGCCAGCTGATGACCAATCCATTAGTGCAATGGATGGCTGGAAGCATTTGTCTTTGCCTTTGCAATACCACAGAAGCAATGCATGGTCAATGTACAGCAATGACACACCTGTGTGAACAGCCAGGAGACCCCCCCCCCCCCCCATTGTTATGTTACATAGTTACATAGTTAGTACGGTCGAAAAAAGACATATGTCCATCAAGTTCAACCAGGGAATTAAGGGGTAGGGGTGTGGCGCGATATTGGGGAAGGGATGAGATTTTATATTTCTTCATAAGCATTACTCTTATTTTGTCAATTAGGAACATTCAGCACCCACCCGCTATCAAGGCAGCTGCCTATCATGTCATGCCCTACCTGCACAGGTGTGCTGGCTACTCAAATGATCCAATTAAGGAGGCCATTTAGTCAGCAGCAGCAGAAGTCCTGTGCCTGGACGCTCCAACAGCGGCCAGACACAAGCAGAAGCAGAAGCAGCAGAAGCAGCAGCAGCAGCACCACCTTTTGTTTTTTGGCTGCAGCAGCAGCAACGCCCACAGGGCTGGCTAGCTGGCTAGCCAGCAAGCAGGTAGCAATGAAAGTAGGAATCTTTCTTTTTAACCCTGTAAGGGGGTGGTGCACTGTACCCGAAGATACTGCCATATCGGGTCAATGCATAGGGCGACGGAAGCAAGCTTCGAAATCGGCCCCCGTTCTCAAAAATCCATTTAATATATGGTCCCCAGATAGGGGACGTATCAGATATTAAACTGATAAGAACAGATACTACACTTGATCTTAGCCAAAAGGCCGAGAAGCGATAACCGTGAAAGGGGCGGGCCCAACAAGGTGCCCTTCATGGGCACTATCACTGCTTGCTGTCAGGGAGGCTGCCAGACAATTTTCCATGCACACTCTGGGCTGGGGGGCAGTCAACCACCAGTACACACAGCAGAACCTAAACCCATACCATTATTGCTAAGCAGCAAGACAGGGGCCCATTGCACTCCCACGGGGCCTTTTTAAATGCAATCCATAACCCGGATTTGCCAGGAACCCTTCTTACTCCTCCTACTTGCATGTGACACTGGGCTTAGGATCTGCATAGGAAACACACACACAAGCACACACCTACCTTTGTTGCCTGCAGATGCCTCCTTGGCTGTCCCCAAACGGTATCAAACCAACACCCACGGGAAGCTGTAAGCATAGAGGACATGCCTGCACCCCATTGGACTTACCTGTGTGGGTTAAACCCGGGTTATTTGACAACCTATGGCGGTGATGGTTCTGCTCAGGCAGAGCAGTGCTGATGCTCCTCATAAAGCTGTCGCTGCTGTGAAGGTTCTAGGTGACATCACAAATCCCTATGGTTACATACACAACAAAGCTGGGTTGTTGTTGTTTACACTCTGCAAGGCCTGTGGAAGTGAGTGACATCATAGCACTGTAGTTCTGAGGGTTCTAGATGGATGCAACAATCTCCTGTTGCTTCTATGAAGGCCATAATAGACGACATCACCAAACAGCTCCATAGTCACATACACAGCAAAGGAGAGATGTTGTTTACACCTAGTGATGTCAGTGGTATTGAGTGACATCACAGCACAGTGCTAAGGCTCCTGGGCCTGGACACAGCAGCGGCTGCAATATCTCAACGGAGAATACGTTTATATATATGTGTGTGTGTGCGCGTATATATATATATATATATATATATATATATATATATATATATATATATATATATATATTCTCCGCCGAAATCACTTTTAAACCCATTTCCACCTTTTTTTCCCTTCTCTTCCTCTTACTTTTTTTTCACGTTTTTTTACGTTTTTCTCCTTTTCGCCTCTTTTCTGGGCGTATTATTCTTCTTTTTCTTCTTTTTTTTCGTCTAATGCATACCCCATCAGTGCAGCAATGCTTATTCAATACCGCCAGCAGATGGAGACACTGGGGGATAATTTTCTAAGGATTTATACTGATTTTTCCTGTCTGAATTTGTCGCACAGAAAGTTGCAGGCCAAATATGTGTGACATTTCTGCGACTTTAGCTTCTAGAGCATTTTTACAACATTATACATAGGTGCTGAATACATAAAAAGCGACTGTTCAGCGACAGACAAGTCGCATCGGCTGAAAGTAGGCCAGAATGTCAGTCCATGTTGGAGCAGGTTTAGATACAGTCTAAAGTATAGATCTCAAAGTCTGTGCACAGAATTTAGCAAGGGCCTCGCACCTTCTGATGCATCAGGTAGGTGCACAATAGCATAGCCTAACCCTCTGTACTTTGGTCTATATTGATGCGGGACATAGACAGCCAGCTGATGACCAATCCATTAGTGCAATGGATGGCTGGAAGCATTTGTCTTTGCCTTTGCAATACCACAGAAGCAATGCATGGTCAATGTACAGCAATGACACACCTGTGTGAACAGCCAGGAGACCCCCCCCCCCCCCCCATGTTATGTTACATAGTTACATAGTTAGTACGGTCGAAAAAAGACATATGTCCATCAAGTTCAACCAGGGAATTAAGGGGTAGGGGTGTGGCGCGATATTGGGGAAGGGATGAGATTTTATATTTCTTCATAAGCATTAATCTTATTTTGTCAATTAGGAACATTCAGCACCCACCCGCTATCAAGGCAGCTGCCTATCATGTCATGCCCTACCTGCACAGGTGTGCTGGCTACTCAAATGATCCAATTAAGGAGGCCATTTAGTCAGCAGCAGCAGAAGTCCTGTGCCTGGACGCTCCAACAGCGGCCAGACACAAGCAGAAGCAGAAGCAGCAGAAGCAGCAGCAGCACCACCTTTTGTTTTTTGGCTGCAGCAGCAGCAAGGCCCACAGGGCTGGCTAGCTGGCTAGCCAGCAAGCAGGTAGCAATGAAAGTAGGAATCTTTCTTTTTAACCCTGTAAGGGGGTGGTGCACTGTACCCGAAGATACTGCCATATCGGGTCAATGCATAGGGCGACGGAAGCAAGCTTCGAAATCGGCCCCCGTTCTCAAAAATCCATTTAATATATGGTCCCCAGATAGGGGACGTATCAGATATTAAACTGATAAGAACAGATACTACACTTGATCTTAGCCAAAAGGCCGAGAAGCGATAACCGTGAAAGGGGCGGGCCCAACAAGGTGCCCTTCATGGGCACTATCACTGCTTGCTGTCAGGGAGGCTGCCAGACAATTTTCCATGCACACTCTGGGCTGGGGGGCAGTCAACCACCAGTACACACAGCAGAACCTAAACCCATACCATTATTGCTAAGCAGCAAGACAGGGGCCCATTGCACTCCCACGGGGCCTTTTTAAATGCAATCCATTACCCGGATTTGCCAGGAACCCTTCTTACTCCTCCTACTTGCATGTGACACTGGGCTTAGGATCTGCATAGGAAACACACACACAAGCACACACCTACCTTTGTTGCCTGCAGATGCCTCCTTGGCTGTCCCCAAACGGTATCAAACCAACACCCACGGGAAGCTGTAAGCATAGAGGACATGCCTGCACCCCATTGGACTTACCTGTGTGGGTTAAACCCGGGTTATTTGACAACCTATGGCGGTGATGGTTCTGCTCAGGCAGAGCAGTGCTGATGCTCCTCATAAAGCTGTCGCTGCTGTGAAGGTTCTAGGTGACATCACAAATCCCTATGGTTACATACACAACAAAGCTGGGTTGTTGTTGTTTACACTCTGCAAGGCCTGTGGAAGTGAGTGACATCATAGCACTGTAGTTCTGAGGGTTCTAGATGGATGCAACAATCTCCTGTTGCTTCTATGAAGGCCATAATAGACGACATCACCAAACAGCTCCATAGTCACATACACAGCAAAGGAGAGATGTTGTTTACACCTAGTGATGTCAGTGGTATTGAGTGACATCACAGCACAGTGCTAAGGCTCCTGGGCCTGGACACAGCAGCGGCTGCAATATCTCAACGGAGAATACGTTTATATATATGTGTGTGTGTGCGCGTATATATATATATATATATATATATATATATATATATATATATATATATATATATATATTTCTCCGCCGAAATCACTTTTAAACCCATTTCCACCTTTTTTTCCCTTCTCTTCCTCTTACTTTTTTTTCACGTTTTTTTACGTTTTTCTCCTTTTCGCCTCTTTTCTGGGCGTATTATTCTTCTTTTTCTTCTTTTTTTTCATTTAATGCATACCCCATCAGTGCAGCAATGCTTATTCAATACCGCCAGCAGATGGAGACACTGGGGGATAATTTTCTAAGGATTTATACTGATTTTTCCTGTCTGAATTTGTCGCACAGAAAGTTGCAGGCCAAATATGTGTGACATTTCTGCGACTTTAGCTTCTAGAGCATTTTTACAACATTATACATAGGTGCTGAATACATAAAAAGCGACTGTTCAGCGACAGACAAGTCGCATCGGCTGAAAGTAGGCCAGAATGTCAGTCCATGTTGGAGCAGGTTTAGATACAGTCTAAAGTATAGATCTCAAAGTCTGTGCACAGAATTTAGCAAGGGCCTCGCACCTTCTGATGCATCAGGTAGGTGCACAATAGCATAGCCTAACCCTCTGTACTTTGGTCTATATTGATGCGGGACATAGACAGCCAGCTGATGACCAATCCATTAGTGCAATGGATGGCTGGAAGCATTTGTCTTTGCCTTTGCAATACCACAGAAGCAATGCATGGTCAATGTACAGCAATGACACACCTGTGTGAACAGCCAGGAGACCCCCCCCCCCCCCATGTTATGTTACATAGTTACATAGTTAGTACGGTCGAAAAAAGACATATGTCCATCAAGTTCAACCAGGGAATTAAGGGGTAGGGGTGTGGCGCGATATTGGGGAAGGGATGAGATTTTATATTTCTTCATAAGCATTAATCTTATTTTGTCAATTAGGAACATTCAGCACCCACCCGCTATCAAGGCAGCTGCCTATCATGTCATGCCCTACCTGCACAGGTGTGCTGGCTACTCAAATGATCCAATTAAGGAGGCCATTTAGTCAGCAGCAGCAGAAGTCCTGTGCCTGGACGCTCCAACAGCGGCCAGACACAAGCAGAAGCAGAAGCAGCAGAAGCAGCAGCAGCACCACCTTTTGTTTTTTGGCTGCAGCAGCAGCAAGGCCCACAGGGCTGGCTAGCTGGCTAGCCAGCAAGCAGGTAGCAATGAAAGTAGGAATCTTTCTTTTTAACCCTGTAAGGGGGTGGTGCACTGTACCCGAAGATACTGCCATATCGGGTCAATGCATAGGGCGACGGAAGCAAGCTTCGAAATCGGCCCCCGTTCTCAAAAATCCATTTAATATATGGTCCCCAGATAGGGGACGTATCAGATATTAAACTGATAAGAACAGATACTACACTTGATCTTAGCCAAAAGGCCGAGAAGCGATAACCGTGAAAGGGGCGGGCCCAACAAGGTGCCCTTCATGGGCACTATCACTGCTTGCTGTCAGGGAGGCTGCCAGACAATTTTCCATGCACACTCTGGGCTGGGGGGCAGTCAACCACCAGTACACACAGCAGAACCTAAACCCATACCATTATTGCTAAGCAGCAAGACAGGGGCCCATTGCACTCCCACGGGGCCTTTTTAAATGCAATCCATAACCCGGATTTGCCAGGAACCCTTCTTACTCCTCCTACTTGCATGTGACACTGGGCTTAGGATCTGCATAGGAAACACACACACAAGCACACACCTACCTTTGTTGCCTGCAGATGCCTCCTTGGCTGTCCCCAAACGGTATCAAACCAACACCCACGGGAAGCTGTAAGCATAGAGGACATGCCTGCACCCCATTGGACTTACCTGTGTGGGTTAAACCCGGGTTATTTGACAACCTATGGCGGTGATGGTTCTGCTCAGGCAGAGCAGTGCTGATGCTCCTCATAAAGCTGTCGCTGCTGTGAAGGTTCTAGGTGACATCACAAATCCCTATGGTTACATACACAACAAAGCTGGGTTGTTGTTGTTTACACTCTGCAAGGCCTGTGGAAGTGAGTGACATCATAGCACTGTAGTTCTGAGGGTTCTAGATGGATGCAACAATCTCCTGTTGCTTCTATGAAGGCCATAATAGACGACATCACCAAACAGCTCCATAGTCACATACACAGCAAAGGAGAGATGTTGTTTACACCTAGTGATGTCAGTGGTATTGAGTGACATCACAGCACAGTGCTAAGGCTCCTGGGCCTGGACACAGCAGCGGCTGCAATATCTCAACGGAGAATACGTTTATATATATGTGTGTGTGTGCGCGTATATATATATATATATATATATATATATATATATATATATATATATTTCTCCGCCGAAATCACTTTTAAACCCATTTCCACCTTTTTTTCCCTTCTCTTCCTCTTACTTTTTTTTCACGTTTTTTTACGTTTTTCTCCTTTTCGCCTCTTTTCTGGGCGTATTATTCTTCTTTTTCTTCTTTTTTTTCGTCTAATGCATACCCCATCAGTGCAGCAATGCTTATTCAATACCGCCAGCAGATGGAGACACTGGGGGATAATTTTCTAAGGATTTATACTGATTTTTCCTGTCTGAATTTGTCGCACAGAAAGTTGCAGGCCAAATATGTGTGACATTTCTGCGACTTTAGCTTCTAGAGCATTTTTACAACATTATACATAGGTGCTGAATACATAAAAAGCGACTGTTCAGCGACAGACAAGTCGCATCGGCTGAAAGTAGGCCAGAATGTCAGTCCATGTTGGAGCAGGTTTAGATACAGTCTAAAGTATAGATCTCAAAGTCTGTGCACAGAATTTAGCAAGGGCCTCGCACCTTCTGATGCATCAGGTAGGTGCACAATAGCATAGCCTAACCCTCTGTACTTTGGTCTATATTGATGCGGGACATAGTCAGCCAGCTGATGACCAATCCATTAGTGCAATGGATGGCTGGAAGCATTTGTCTTTGCCTTTGCAATACCACAGAAGCAATGCATGGTCAATGTACAGCAATGACACACCTGTGTGAACAGCCAGGAGACCCCCCCCATGTTATGTTACATAGTTACATAGTTAGTACGGTCGAAAAAAGACATATGTCCATCAAGTTCAACCAGGGAATTAAGGGGTAGGGGTGTGGCGCGATATTGGGGAAGGGATGAGATTTTATATTTCTTCATAAGCATTAATCTTATTTTGTCAATTAGGAACATTCAGCACCCACCCGCTATCAAGGCAGCTGCCTATCATGTCATGCCCTACCTGCACAGGTGTGCTGGCTACTCAAATGATCCAATTAAGGAGGCCATTTAGTCAGCAGCAGCAGAAGTCCTGTGCCTGGACGCTCCAACAGCGGCCAGACACAAGCAGAAGCAGAAGCAGCAGAAGCAGCAGCAGCACCACCTTTTGTTTTTTGGCTGCAGCAGCAGCAAGGCCCACAGGGCTGGCTAGCTGGCTAGCCAGCAAGCAGGTAGCAATGAAAGTAGGAATCTTTCTTTTTAACCCTGTAAGGGGGTGGTGCACTGTACCCGAAGATACTGCCATATCGGGTCAATGCATAGGGCGACGGAAGCAAGCTTCGAAATCGGCCCCCGTTCTCAAAAATCCATTTAATATATGGTCCCCAGATAGGGGACGTATCAGATATTAAACTGATAAGAACAGATACTACACTTGATCTTAGCCAAAAGGCCGAGAAGCGATAACCGTGAAAGGGGCGGGCCCAACAAGGTGCCCTTCATGGGCACTATCACTGCTTGCTGTCAGGGAGGCTGCCAGACAATTTTCCATGCACACTCTGGGCTGGGGGGCAGTCAACCACCAGTACACACAGCAGAACCTAAACCCATACCATTATTGCTAAGCAGCAAGACAGGGGCCCATTGCACTCCCACGGGGCCTTTTTAAATGCAATCCATAACCCGGATTTGCCAGGAACCCTTCTTACTCCTCCTACTTGCATGTGACACTGGGCTTAGGATCTGCATAGGAAACACACACACAAGCACACACCTACCTTTGTTGCCTGCAGATGCCTCCTTGGCTGTCCCCAAACGGTATCAAACCAACACCCACGGGAAGCTGTAAGCATAGAGGACATGCCTGCACCCCATTGGACTTACCTGTGTGGGTTAAACCCGGGTTATTTGACAACCTATGGCGGTGATGGTTCTGCTCAGGCAGAGCAGTGCTGATGCTCCTCATAAAGCTGTCGCTGCTGTGAAGGTTCTAGGTGACATCACAAATCCCTATGGTTACATACACAACAAAGCTGGGTTGTTGTTGTTTACACTCTGCAAGGCCTGTGGAAGTGAGTGACATCATAGCACTGTAGTTCTGAGGGTTCTAGATGGATGCAACAATCTCCTGTTGCTTCTATGAAGGCCATAATAGACGACATCACCAAACAGCTCCATAGTCACATACACAGCAAAGGAGAGATGTTGTTTACACCTAGTGATGTCAGTGGTATTGAGTGACATCACAGCACAGTGCTAAGGCTCCTGGGCCTGGACACAGCAGCGGCTGCAATATCTCAACGGAGAATACGTTTATATATATGTGTGTGTGTGCGCGTGTATATATATATATATATATATATATATATATATATATATTTCTCCGCCGAAATCACTTTTAAACCCATTTCCACCTTTTTCTCCCTTCTCTTCCTCTTACTTTTTTTTCACGTTTTTTTACGTTTTTCTCCTTTTCGCCTCTTTTCTGGGCGTATTATTCTTCTTTTTCTTCTTTTTTTTCGTCTAATGCATACCCCATCAGTGCAGCAATGCTTATTCAATACCGCCAGCAGATGGAGACACTGGGGGATAATTTTCTAAGGATTTATACAGATTTTTCCTGTCTGAATTTGTCGCACAGAAAGTTGCAGGCCAAATATGTGTGACATTTCTGCGACTTTAGCTTCTAGAGCATTTTTACAATATTATACATAGGTGCTGAATACATAAAAAGCGACTGTTCAGCGACAGACAAGTCGCATCGGCTGAAAGTAGGCCAGAATGTCAGTCCATGTTGGAGCAGGTTTAGATACAGTCTAAAGTATAGATCTCAAAGTCTGTGCACAGAATTTAGCAAGGGCCTCGCACCTTCTGATGCATCAGGTAGGTGCACAATAGCATAGCCTAACCCTCTGTACTTTGGTCTATATTGATGCGGGACATAGACAGCCAGCTGATGACCAATCCATTAGTGCAATGGATGGCTGGAAGCATTTGTCTTTGCCTTTGCAATACCACAGAAGCAATGCATGGTCAATGTACAGCAATGACACAGCTGTGTGAACAGCCAGGAGACCCCCCCCCCCCCCCATGTTATGTTACATAGTTACATAGTTAGTACGGTCGAAAAAAGACATATGTCCATCAAGTTCAACCAGGGAATTAAGGGGTAGGGGTGTGGCGCGATATTGGGGAAGGGATGAGATTTTATATTTCTTCATAAGCATTAATCTTATTTTGTCAATTAGGAACATTCAGCACCCACCCGCTATCAAGGCAGCTGCCTATCATGTCATGCCCTACCTGCACAGGTGTGCTGGCTACTCAAATGATCCAATTAAGGAGGCCATTTAGTCAGCAGCAGCAGAAGTCCTGTGCCTGGACGCTCCAACAGCGGCCAGACACAAGCAGAAGCAGAAGCAGCAGAAGCAGCAGCAGCACCACCTTTTGTTTTTTGGCTGCAGCAGCAGCAAGGCCCACAGGGCTGGCTAGCTGGCTAGCCAGCAAGCAGGTAGCAATGAAAGTAGGAATCTTTCTTTTTAACCCTGTAAGAGGGTGGTGCACTGTACCCGAAGATACTGCCATATCGGGTCAATGCATAGGGCGACGGAAGCAAGCTTCGAAATCGGCCCCCGTTCTCAAAAATCCATTTAATATATGGTCCCCAGATAGGGGACGTATCAGATATTAAACTGATAAGAACAGATTTTTGATTGAAAGAGCTTTATTTTCCGTTCAGTCATTACAAGTCGTACAATAAATTACAGTCACACAAAGCATGATAGTACAATACACAGCAAAGGTTCCCTAAGCTATACATCGCACACCATGCTACTCTAACATTCAGCTCAATCCTGCAATATAAAGGCACAAGAGATCAAACAAAAACCAAATAATACAATCTGTGATCGGGGTAGGGGTGTGGGCGACTATGTGGGGGTAGGGAGGGGGCGGATCACAGGGCCAAACTGTTGGGCTGTATCTTCAGGGAGACATGGGAGAAGGAGAGGGGTCTTCACTCCTCTTCTTCCTCATCAACGGCCGAGCTGTCCAAGATGGAATAGTCTCTAAGCAGGTTCTTGATGAACCTGCGGCAGTCCCGGACGGACATGTTTTCCCTGTTGATCACGAGGCGGTTCCTGGCAAGCCACACTGCGTCCTTAAAACAGTTCATAAGGCGCCAGGCCTCCTGGATGGCCTCCACGTCGTGGGTCCCAGGGAACAGGCCGTAAAGCACCGAATGGTACGATAGGCAGCTCCTGGGCACTGAGTCTCTGAGTTCCTGTTCTAGGGCGTCCAACAGACCCTGTGCAAAGGGGCACTGCCAAAACACGTGGAAAGATGTTTCCTCCACGTAGGGGCAACGGGGGCAGTACCGGGTCTTGCACAGGTTGCGGGCATGCATGAATGACCTGAGAGAGAGACCTCCCATGACGGCCATCCACGACAAGTCCTTGTGTCCATTGGTAAGCCGCTTTGAGGCCACATTGTTCCAAACTGTCTCTGCAGTGGCTGCGGGGAGTCCCGGAACCAGCTCGGTCGAGTCCTTAGCTCGGATGAGCTTGTGGATTGTCTTTGGCTTCCATAGGTCTGGTTTCAGTCCTTCCAGCTGGTGCTCCCTCACAAACCGGACAACATCCCCATAGAACCAGGGAGTGTCCCACTTGTCCCAGCCCAGCTGTCTCCAGAGGGGCATGAGAAGCAAGCGAGACATGGACCTGCCCGCTGAGCCAGTCTTTTCTACAAGAGTCCGCTGCACCGTGACACATGCAAAGGAGGCCCTCAGCAGAGCGGGGATGTCGGGTATTCCCTTCCCACCCTTGCGGGGTTCCTTGTACATCACGATCCTCTTGACTCTGTCCATTTTGCCCCAGACGAAGCCAAACACTGTCCGGGTGATGGCCTTGCAAACGGTGGTATGGGGAGGCCAGGCCTGTGCGGTATATTGGAGCACAGGCAAAACTTCACTCCGCAGGACAAGTGCCTTGCCTTCCATCGTGAGCTTTCTGAGCTTTTAAACTGATAAGAACAGATACTACACTTGATCTTAGCCAAAAGGCCGAGAAGCGATAACCGTGAAAGGGGCGGGCCCAACAAGGTGCCCTTCATGGGCACTATCACTGCTTGCTGTCAGGGAAGCTGCCAGACAATTTTCCATGCACACTCTGGGCTGGGGGGCAGTCAACCACCAGTACACACAGCAGAACCTAAACCCATACCATTATTGCTAAGCAGCAAGACAGGGGCCCATTGCACTCCCACGGGGCCTTTTTAAATGCAATCCATAACCCGGATTTGCCAGGAACCCTTCTTACTCCTCCTACTTGCATGTGACACTGGGCTTAGGATCTGCATAGGAAACACACACACAAGCACACACCTACCTTTGTTGCCTGCAGATGCCTCCTTGGCTGTCCCCAAACGGTATCAAACCAACACCCACGGGAAGCTGTAAGCATAGAGGACATGCCTGCACCCCATTGGACTTACCTGTGTGGGTTAAACCCGGGTTATTTGACAACCTATGGCGGTGATGGTTCTGCTCAGGCAGAGCAGTGCTGATGCTCCTCATAAAGCTGTCGCTGCTGTGAAGGTTCTAGGTGACATCACAAATCCCTATGGTTACATACACAACAAAGCTGGGTTGTTGTTGTTTACACTCTGCAAGGCCTGTGGAAGTGAGTGACATCATAGCACTGTAGTTCTGAGGGTTCTAGATGGATGCAACAATCTCCTGTTGCTTCTATGAAGGCCATAATAGACGACATCACCAAACAGCTCCATAGTCACATACACAGCAAAGGAGAGATGTTGTTTACACCTAGTGATGTCAGTGGTATTGAGTGACATCACAGCACAGTGCTAAGGCTCCTGGGCCTGGACACAGCAGCGGCTGCAATATCTCAACGGAGAATACGTTTATATATATGTGTGTGTGTGCGCGTATATATATATATATATATATATATATATATATATATTTCTCCGCCGAAATCACTTTTAAACCCATTTCCACCTTTTTTTCCCTTCTCTTCCTCTTACTTTTTTTTCACGTTTTTTTACGTTTTTCTCCTTTTCGCCTCTTTTCTGGGCGTATTATTCTTCTTTTTCTTCATCTAATGCATACCCCATCAGTGCAGCAATGCTTATTCAATACCGCCAGCAGATGGAGACACTGGGGGATAATTTTCTAAGGATTTATACTGATTTTTCCTGTCTGAATTTGTCGCACAGAAAGTTGCAGGCCAAATATGTGTGACATTTCTGCGACTTTAGCTTCTAGAGCATTTTTACAACATTATACATAGGTGCTGAATACATAAAAAGCGACTGTTCAGCGACAGACAAGTCGCATCGGCTGAAAGTAGGCCAGAATGTCAGTCCATGTTGGAGCAGGTTTAGATACAGTCTAAAGTATAGATCTCAAAGTCTGTGCACAGAATTTAGCAAGGGCCTCGCACCTTCTGATGCATCAGGTAGGTGCACAATAGCATAGCCTAACCCTCTGTACTTTGGTCTATATTGATGCGGGACATAGACAGCCAGCTGATGACCAATCCATTAGTGCAATGGATGGCTGGAAGCATTTGTCTTTGCCTTTGCAATACCACAGAAGCAATGCATGGTCAATGTACAGCAATGACACACCTGTGTGAACAGCCAGGAGACCCCCCCCCCCCCCCATGTTATGTTACATAGTTACATAGTTAGTACGGTCGAAAAAAGACATATGTCCATCAAGTTCAACCAGGGAATTAAGGGGTAGGGGTGTGGCGCGATATTGGGGAAGGGATGAGATTTTATATTTCTTCATAAGCATTAATCTTATTTTGTCAATTAGGAACATTCAGCACCCACCCGCTATCAAGGCAGCTGCCTATCATGTCATGCCCTACCTGCACAGGTGTGCTGGCTACTCAAATGATCCAATTAAGGAGGCCATTTAGTCAGCAGCAGCAGAAGTCCTGTGCCTGGACGCTCCAACAGCGGCCAGACACAAGCAGAAGCAGAAGCAGCAGAAGCAGCAGCAGCACCACCTTTTGTTTTTTGGCTGCTGCAGCAGCAGCAAGGCCCACAGGGCTGGCTAGCTGGCTAGCCAGCAAGCAGGTAGCAATGAAAGTAGGAATCTTTCTTTTTAACCCTGTAAGGGGGTGGTGCACTGTACCCGAAGATACTGCCATATCGGGTCAATGCATAGGGCGACGGAAGCAAGCTTCGAAATCGGCCCCCGTTCTCAAAAATCCATTTAATATATGGTCCCCAGATAGGGGACGTATCAGATATTAAACTGATAAGAACAGATTTTTTTTTTTTTTTTTTTTTTTTTAAACCTTCAGGTTTGGACATTAAAACATCAAAATCCAACTCCATACTTCGTCACTTAGACTTTCTGAAGTAAAGTCCAACTCATCATTAGGTCTTTCTTTTTATTTTCAATTTCAAACAAACATAAATACCATCACCAATTACAAACTTACAAGATATCTCCATTTCAAAAACTTCCATATCCCCTCAGCATCCTTATCCCCCAAATTCTTCCTATCACACAAATAAACAACATATAACCTATCTAGAATCAACTTAATACAACCCTCCACCGACACGTTTTTTCTTTTGAATACACATAAATTCCTAACATCCCAAAGTACTTCTTTAATAATGGCAAGCAACACAAAAAAAACCCTTTCCTTATCTCTCCCTACCATACTAAGTCCAAACATAACCACATCATACGACATATACCTTATACCAGTCAATTCTTTAAACAGCAAACTCATCCCTTTCCACACACCTTGCGCCATTTCACAATTCCAAAATACATGCATCACACTCTCAATCCCATCACACCCATCTCTTGGACACCTCTCATACCTTCCAATCCCTCTATTTCTTTGAAATTCTCTTACCGGTAACGCACCATGCAAACTCTGCCATACTATCTCACGTTGTCTATTTGTTACTCCAACAGTCATTATACTCTTCCACACTCTCCCCACATCTACAGCTCTCACCATATTAATTGAACATTCAACTTCGTCTTTTTTAATGTACCCAATCATACTCTTTTTACTCACAAACACTTCTGGACCCACACCAATCAACCTATAATTCTCCAAAAATTTCACCACATATACATACCAACTAGGACACACAAAAGCATAAGGCACTCTCAAATCTCTTTCCAACCAACCCAATTTACATAACACACTGCCACCCAAATATCTCACCATACATGCACAACTCTTTTCACCTCCCATCATTCTTTTCAAAGCAAAAACAATATTCACACCCAGATACACATCAACATTCGGAAAGTCCATTCCTCCATTTTTACCATCTTTCATTACAATCTCTCTCTTAACTCTTTCCATCTTTGTACCCCACAAAAACACAAATAACATTCTTTTCACCTTTCGCAAAACCATATAACTTGGCGGAAACACAACAGCAACATATAACAGTATTGGCAAAATCACACTCTTCACTATCATAACCTTACCAACCATTGACAACTCTCTCAACCTCCAAAAATTCAATTTCTTTTGCACTCTCTTCCCCACATCCTCCCAACTATTTCTACCATCCAACCGTTCATCCATCTTCACCCCCAACACCTGAATAGGCCCTTCCACCCCTTCCATACCAACATCCTCACTCTGAGTCACACCACCAAAACATTTATATTCACTCTTTCCCCAATTGACCTTAAAACCAGACGCACCACAAAACAGACTTACCAATAACTTGGATCTTCTTACAGCCGCAACAGATTCACTTACCACACATACATC
The DNA here is from genome assembly GCF_029499605.1 of Hyla sarda. Taxonomy (NCBI): domain Eukaryota; kingdom Metazoa; phylum Chordata; class Amphibia; order Anura; family Hylidae; genus Hyla; species Hyla sarda. Next base: position 115,185 of record NW_026610742.1, read on the forward strand.
ATCCATATAAGCCAACACTTTAACCTCTTTACCACGACCCCCCGGAACTCTCACACCTCTCACACATTTATCCTTACGCAATAATTCTAATAATGGTTCCATAGCACAAATAAAAGCAATAGGTGACAAGGGACATCCCTGTCTCACCCCTGAACATACTTTAATCTCCTCAGTCATCCATCCATTAATCAGAATCTTACTATACACTTCCTTATACAACATTCTCACAATATTCACAAAATCACCTGGAAACCCCATTTTAACTAGCACCTTAAACAAAAACCCATGCGACAAACGGTCAAAAGCTTTTTCAAAATCAATTGACAACACACGAACCACCTGCTTTCTACACATACCATCCCACAATATATCTCTCAACAAACACAAATTCTCACTAATTCTTCTTCCTGGCACACCACACACTTGCTCCTCCCCAATCACTTGCTCTATCACGTCCCTCATTCTATTTGTAATCAGCTTTGCAAATATTTTATAATCCACATTCAACAAAGTTATCGGCCTCCAATTCCTTACATCATTCACATCCCCTTTCTTATAAATCAAAACCACTATCCCACTCTTCATACTTTCCACCAATCTTCCATTAGCCCACATATACTTAAAGATACTCTCCATATCATCCTTCAGTACATCCCACAATTTCACATAAAACTCAGCCGGCAACCCATCCTCTCCAGGAGTCTTATTTTTAGCCATACTATCAACCGTCCTTTTAATTTCTTCCATTCCAATCTCTCTCATTAAACTCTCATACTCATTACAATCTACCTTCTTATCAATCACTTCCAGCACTTCCTCAGCCAAACCCCTATCACACTGACTGCATATAAGTCCTCATAAAACTCTTTCACCACATTCAGTACAGCTTTGCCTCTCACCAAACCACCATCCTTATCATACACACTCACTAAATCATCCTTTCTCCCAATCACTTTCTTAAAAAAATATCTTGAACACTTTTCATCCTTCTCCAATTTGTCCACTTTTGCTCGGTACATTAACTCTTTTCCTCTTTCATTCAACCAATCCTTTATATCTCTTTTCACAGCATCAATCTTACCATCCACTCTCCATCCCTTCTTTTTCAACTTAATGAGAAACCCCAACCTTTTATTCAGCCATTCATACTTCTTTCTTTCCCTAGCTTTCCTTTTATAACCTTCCCTCTTGAAAAAAACCTTAGTTCTTTCTTTAACCCACTCCCACCAACACAATAAATCCAAAAATTCTTTTTTCTTCTCACACCATAACTTATACTTCTTAATATACCTATCATATACCTCCTTTTCATCCAACAGTTTCACATTAAGCTTCCAGTAACCCCTCCCACTTATGCAAATCTCATCCAACACCAAACCACAACTCACACGCTCATGATCAGAATAAATCACTCTCTCTTGCTTATACCACATACATCCTATCATTTTGGACACAAAACACATATCTAATCTTGACTCACTCCTTCCACTCTCAGCATGATATGTTGCTAACACAGGATTCACACCACACACTTCAACCACATCTCTTAACTTGAAATCACTCACCATACTCTTAAGCATATTTCCAGAAACATCCGCATCCCTCCCAATCTCACAGTTGAAATCACCTACTAACAACACTGGTTCCTTCCCAGACAAAAACCCCTTAATTATTTCAAACAAACCCACCCTCTCCTCCTTATTCACAGGTGCATAAACATTAATTAACTTAAACTTAAACCCATGTAACCCAACCTCCACCAACACACACCTTCCTTCCCTTAACACCATTTGACTACAAACTTTAAACTTATTATTCCTAAACAAAACCCCAACTCCATCATTTCTATTTACATTAGAGCAAGACCACACTGCTGGTCCATATCTCCACTCCTCCTTTTTTGGAGGAAAATCCAATCCACATTCCTGTAGACAAATTATGTCATTATTAGTTCCTGCCAATTCCTCCAGAATGGCCGCTCTTCTATTCTTATTTTTAAAGACTCTAACATTTGACAAACTAACCGAAAAAGACATATCAAATCAAATAACAACCCATAGGAAGAAAAAACCTAGAAGAGAGTTAATGAACTTTACGGCTCAGTGTCGAGGGAGAAGTTTCTTCTCCAATGCATTTATCCATTTCACCCTCAGATATTGCGGCAAAACGATTACTCGTCTCCACCACCGTCTGCTCCATCTTTTCACCACTGGCACCTCTCGCCGCCTTCCGTGGGGGACGAAAAAGATCTTCCTCTCTCTCTTTAGCACTTTCCTCTTCTGAATTCGACCATTCAACTTTTTGAGTGCCAGACACCTGAGGACTAGGCACCTCTTCAATTCTCACCTCCTCCTCCATCTCCTCTTCAATCTCCTCCTGCACCTTCTCTTCCACCACCGTTGCTTTCTCAATAATGCTAGCAATCACACTCTTTTCTGCCATGTCTGCCTTTGCCTTTTCCCTTTTTTTAATTGCCAAATCTTTTCTGGCCTCTTTCTCCTTCTCCCTCTTAGCCACCTCCGGACAATTTCTATACACATGTCCAACAAGGCCACAAAGATCACAAGTTCTGGGCTGTGGACAAGCTCCCGCCTCATGCCCTGGCATTTTACAATTTCGGCACTTCTTATTACCTGGACAAGCCTCTTTAACATGTCCAAACAGCAAACAATCACGGCAAAACAATGGCTGGCCATAATAATAGACATAACCCCGGTTTCCAGCGATTGAAAAATTGGCCGGTGGGTGTTTCACTCCACCAATGCTCCCAGGATCCAGCTTCAGTTTTACAAAGAACTTCCATGTGCCATTAAACACACCCAAACTACTAGTTTGCTTCACTCCCCCTTGGACACTTTCACAGTAGATACTTAGAAAGTTCTTAATCATATCCGGGTCTAAGAACGGATTGTACATATGTACAAACAGAGTCTTCACTCCCATCTCAAACAGAGGAAAAAACTTTACATTTTCCAAGACAGAGTTATTGGCATTTCTTTTCAAACATTCATAGAAGTTCTGGCAATCAGCTTCATAGATGAAGGACACATCATATATTCCTTGCTTCCTATTCTCTTGCACACAGAACAAACTATCCATGCCAAAACCGCCCAATTTCTCCACAAGTTCATGTCCAATGTACTCAATCCGATTCTTACCCCGGTCAGAAGTTTCCACCACAAAACGTACAGTCTTCTCAATCGCAGGGAGGTATTCCTTTCCAGCCATTATTCTTCTCTTGTCTGTCGATTCCACAGTAAGATCACCACTCCGGATTCCTGCTCAGCAGAACACCCGCACCCCTGACCCAGACCAAGTTTACACTTGATCGGAGCCAAAAGGCCGAGAAGCGATAACCGTGAAAGGGGCGGGCCCAACAAGGTGCCCTTCATGGGCACTATCACTGCTTGCTGTCAGGGAGGCTGCCAGACAATTTTCCATGCACACTCTGGGCTGGGGGGCAGTCAACCACCAGTACACACAGCAGAACCTAAACCCATACCATTATTGCTAAGCAGCAAGACAGGGGCCCATTGCACTCCCACGGGGCCTTTTTAAATGCAATCCATAACCCGGATTTGCCAGGAACCCTTCTTACTCCTCCTACTTGCATGTGACACTGGGCTTAGGATCTGCATAGGAAACACACACACAAGCACACACCTACCTTTGTTGCCTGCAGATGCCTCCTTGGCTGTCCCCAAACGGTATCAAACCAACACCCACGGGAAGCTGTAAGCATAGAGGACATGCCTGCACCCCATTGGACTTACCTGTGTGGGTTAAACCCGGGTTATTTGACAACCTATGGCGGTGATGGTTCTGCTCAGGCAGAGCAGTGCTGATGCTCCTCATAAAGCTGTCGCTGCTGTGAAGGTTCTAGGTGACATCACAAATCCCTATGGTTACATACACAACAAAGCTGGGTTGTTGTTGTTTACACTCTGCAAGGCCTGTGGAAGTGAGTGACATCATAGCACTGTAGTTCTGAGGGTTCTAGATGGATGCAACAATCTCCTGTTGCTTCTATGAAGGCCATAATAGACGACATCACCAAACAGCTCCATAGTCACATACACAGCAAAGGAGAGATGTTGTTTACACCTAGTGATGTCAGTGGTATTGAGTGACATCACAGCACAGTGCTAAGGCTCCTGGGCCTGGACACAGCAGCGGCTGCAATATCTCAACGGAGAATACGTTTATATATATGTGTGTGTGTGCGCGTATATATATATATATATATATATATATATATATATTTCTCCGCCGAAATCACTTTTAAACCCATTTCCACCTTTTTTTCCCTTCTCTTCCTCTTACTTTTTTTTCACGTTTTTTTACGTTTTTCTCCTTTTCGCCTCTTTTCTGGGCGTATTATTCTTCTTTTTCTTCTTTTTTTTCGTCTAATGCATACCCCATCAGTGCAGCAATGCTTATTCAATACCGCCAGCAGATGGAGACACTGGGGGATAATTTTCTAAGGATTTATACTGATTTTTCCTGTCTGAATTTGTCGCACAGAAAGTTGCAGGCCAAATATGTGTGACATTTCTGCGACTTTAGCTTCTAGAGCATTTTTACAACATTATACATAGGTGCTGAATACATAAAAAGCGACTGTTCAGCGACAGACAAGTCGCATCGGCTGAAAGTAGGCCAGAATGTCAGTCCATGTTGGAGCAGGTTTAGATACAGTCTAAAGTATAGATCTCAAAGTCTGTGCACAGAATTTAGCAAGGGCCTCGCACCTTCTGATGCATCAGGTAGGTGCACAATAGCATAGCCTAACCCTCTGTACTTTGGTCTATATTGATGCGGGACATAGACAGCCAGCTGATGACCAATCCATTAGTGCAATGGATGGCTGGAAGCATTTGTCTTTGCCTTTGCAATACCACAGAAGCAATGCATGGTCAATGTACAGCAATGACACACCTGTGTGAACAGCCAGGAGACCCCCCCCCCCCCATGTTATGTTACATAGTTACATAGTTAGTACGGTCGAAAAAAGACATATGTCCATCAAGTTCAACCAGGGAATTAAGGGGTAGGGGTGTGGCGCGATATTGGGGAAGGGATGAGATTTTATATTTCTTCATAAGCATTAATCTTATTTTGTCAATTAGGAACATTCAGCACCCACCCGCTATCAAGGCAGCTGCCTATCATGTCATGCCCTACCTGCACAGGTGTGCTGGCTACTCAAATGATCCAATTAAGGAGGCCATTTAGTCAGCAGCAGCAGAAGTCCTGTGCCTGGACGCTCCAACAGCGGCCAGACACAAGCAGAAGCAGAAGCAGCAGAAGCAGCAGCAGCACCACCTTTTGTTTTTTGGCTGCAGCAGCAGCAAGGCCCACAGGGCTGGCTAGCTGGCTAGCCAGCAAGCAGGTAGCAATGAAAGTAGGAATCTTTCTTTTTAACCCTGTAAGGGGGTGGTGCACTGTACCCGAAGATACTGCCATATCGGGTCAATGCATAGGGCGACGGAAGCAAGCTTCGAAATCGGCCCCCGTTCTCAAAAATCCATTTAATATATGGTCCCCAGAAAGGGGACGTATCAGATATTAAACTGATAAGAACAGATACTACACTTGATCTTAGCCAAAAGGCCGAGAAGCGATAACCGTGAAAGGGGCGGGCCCAACAAGGTGCCCTTCATGGGCACTATCACTGCTTGCTGTCAGGGAGGCTGCCAGACAATTTTCCATGCACACTCTGGGCTGGGGGGCAGTCAACCACCAGTACACACAGCAGAACCTAAACCCATACCATTATTGCTAAGCAGCAAGACAGGGGCCCATTGCACTCCCACGGGGCCTTTTTAAATGCAATCCATAACCCGGATTTGCCAGGAACCCTTCTTACTCCTCCTACTTGCATGTGACACTGGGCTTAGGATCTGCATAGGAAACACACACAAGCACACACCTACCTTTGTTGCCTGCAGATGCCTCCTTGGCTGTCCCCAAACGGTATCAAACCAACACCCACGGGAAGCTGTAAGCATAGAGGACATGCCTGCACCCCATTGGACTTACCTGTGTGGGTTAAACCCGGGTTATTTGACAACCTATGGCGGTGATGGTTCTGCTCAGGCAGAGCAGTGCTGATGCTCCTCATAAAGCTGTCGCTGCTGTGAAGGTTCTAGGTGACATCACAAATCCCTATGGTTACATACACAACAAAGCTGGGTTGTTGTTGTTTACACTCTGCAAGGCCTGTGGAAGTGAGTGACATCATAGCACTGTAGTTCTGAGGGTTCTAGATGGATGCAACAATCTCCTGTTGCTTCTATGAAGGCCATAATAGACGACATCACCAAACAGCTCCATAGTCACATACACAGCAAAGGAGAGATGTTGTTTACACCTAGTGATGTCAGTGGTATTGAGTGACATCACAGCACAGTGCTAAGGCTCCTGGGCCTGGACACAGCAGCGGCTGCAATATCTCAACGGAGAATACGTTTATATATATGTGTGTGTGTGCGCGTATAAATATATATATATATATATATATATATATATATATATATATATATATATATTTCTCCGCCGAAATCACTTTTAAACCCATTTCCACCTTTTTCTCCCTTCTCTTCCTCTTACATTTTTTTCACGTTTTTTTACGTTTTTCTCCTTTTCGCCTCTTTTCTGGGCGTATTATTCTTCTTTTTCTTCTTTTTTTTCGTCTAATGCATACCCCATCAGTGCAGCAATGCTTATTCAATACCGCCAGCAGATGGAGACACTGGGGGATAATTTTCTAAGGATTTATACTGATTTTTCCTGTCTGAATTTGTCGCACAGAAAGTTGCAGGCCAAATATGTGTGACATTTCTGCGACTTTAGCTTCTAGAGCATTTTTACAACATTATACATAGGTGCTGAATACATAAAAAGCGACTGTTCAGCGACAGACAAGTCGCATCGGCTGAAAGTAGGCCAGAATGTCAGTCCATGTTGGAGCAGGTTTAGATACAGTCTAAAGTATAGATCTCAAAGTCTGTGCACAGAATTTAGCAAGGGCCTCGCACCTTCTGATGCATCAGGTAGGTGCACAATAGCATAGCCTAACCCTCTGTACTTTGGTCTATATTGATGCGGGACATAGACAGCCAGCTGATGACCAATCCATTAGTGCAATGGATGGCTGGAAGCATTTGTCTTTGCCTTTGCAATACCACAGAAGCAATGCATGGTCAATGTACAGCAATGACACACCTGTGTGAACAGCCAGGAAACCCCCCCCCTCCCCCCCCCATGTTATGTTACATAGTTACACAGTTAGTACGGTCGAAAAAAGACATATGTCCATCAAGTTCAACCAGGGAATTAAGGGGTAGGGGTGTGGCGCGATATTGGGGAAGGGATGAGATTTTATATTTCTTCATAAGCATTAATCTTATTTTGTCAATTAGGAACATTCAGCACCCACCCGCTATCAAGGCAGCTGCCTATCATGTCATGCCCTACCTGCACAGGTGTGCTGGCTACTCAAATGATCCAATTAAGGAGGCCATTTAGTCAGCAGCAGCAGAAGTCCTGTGCCTGGACGCTCCAACAGCGGCCAGACACAAGCAGAAGCAGAAGCAGCAGAAGCAGCAGCAGCACCACCTTTTGTTTTTTGGCTGCAGCAGCAGCAAGGCCCACAGGGCTGGCTAGCTGGCTAGCCAGCAAGCAGGTAGCAATGAAAGTAGGAATCTTTCTTTTTAACCCTGTAAGGGGGTGGTGCACTGTACCCGAAGATACTGCCATATCGGGTCAATGCATAGGGCGACGGAAGCAAGCTTCGAAATCGGCCCCCGTTCTCAAAAATCCATTTAATATATGGTCCCCAGATAGGGGACGTATCAGATATTAAACTGATAAGAACAGATACTACACTTGATCTTAGCCAAAAGGCCGAGAAGCGATAACCGTGAAAGGGGCGGGCCCAACAAGGTGCCCTTCATGGGCACTATCACTGCTTGCTGTCAGGGAGGCTGCCAGACAATTTTCCATGCACACTCTGGGCTGGGGGGCAGTCAACCACCAGTACACACAGCAGAACCTAAACCCATACCATTATTGCTAAGCAGCAAGACAGGGGCCCATTGCACTCCCACGGGGCCTTTTTAAATGCAATCCATAACCCGGATTTGCCAGGAACCCTTCTTACTCCTCCTACTTGCATGTGACACTGGGCTTAGGATCTGCATAGGAAACACACACACAAGCACACACCTACCTTTGTTGCCTGCAGATGCCTCCTTGGCTGTCCCCAAACGGTATCAAACCAACACCCACGGGAAGCTGTAAGCATAGAGGACATGCCTGCACCCCATTGGACTTACCTGTGTGGGTCAAACCCGGGTTATTTGACAACCTATGGCGGTGATGGTTCTGCTCAGGCAGAGCAGTGCTGATGCTCCTCATAAAGCTGTCGCTGCTGTGAAGGTTCTAGGTGACATCACAAATCCCTATGGTTACATACACAACAAAGCTGGGTTGTTGTTGTTTACACTCTGCAAGGCCTGTGGAAGTGAGTGACATCATAGCACTGTAGTTCTGAGGGTTCTAGATGGATGCAACAATCTCCTGTTGCTTCTATGAAGGCCATAATAGACGACATCACCAAACAGCTCCATAGTCACATACACAGCAAAGGAGAGATGTTGTTTACACCTAGTGATGTCAGTGGTATTGAGTGACATCACAGCACAGTGCTAAGGCTCCTGGGCCTGGACACAGCAGCGGCTGCAATATCTCAACGGAGAATACGTTTATATATATGTGTGTGTGTGCGCGTATATATATATATATATATATATATATATATATATATATATATATATTTCTCCGCCGAAATCACTTTTAAACCCATTTCCACCTTTTTTTCCCTTCTCTTCCTCTTACTTTTTTTTCAAGTTTTTTTACGTTTTTCTCCTTTTCGCCTCTTTTCTGGGCGTATTATTCTTCTTTTTCTTCTTTTTTTTCGTCTAATGCATACCCCATCAGTGCAGCAATGCTTATTCAATACCGCCAGCAGATGGAGACACTGGGGGATAATTTTCTAAGGATTTATACTGATTTTTCCTGTCTGAATTTGTCGCACAGAAAGTTGCAGGCCAAATATGTGTGACATTTCTGCGACTTTAGCTTCTAGAGCATTTTTACAACATTATACATAGGTGCTGAATACATAAAAAGCGACTGTTCAGCGACAGACAAGTCGCATCGGCTGAAAGTAGGCCAGAATGTCAGTCCATGTTGGAGCAGGTTTAGATACAGTCTAAAGTATAGATCTCAAAGTCTGTGCACAGAATTTAGCAAGGGCCTCGCACCTTCTGATGCATCAGGTAGGTGCACAATAGCATAGCCTAACCCTCTGTACTTTGGTCTATATTGATGCGGGACATAGACAGCCAGCTGATGACCAATCCATTAGTGCAATGGATGGCTGGAAGCATTTGTCTTTGCCTTTGCAATACCACAGAAGCAATGCATGGTCAATGTACAGCAATGACACACCTGTGTGAACAGCCAGGAGACCCCCCCCCCCCCATGTTATGTTACATAGTTACATAGTTAGTACGGTCGAAAAAAGACATATGTCCATCAAGTTCAACCAGGGAATTAAGGGGTAGGGGTGTGGCGCGATATTGGGGAAGGGATGAGATTTTATATTTCTTCATAAGCATTAATCTTATTTTGTCAATTAGGAACATTCAGCACCCACCCGCTATCAAGGCAGCTGCCTATCATGTCATGCCCTACCTGCACAGGTGTGCTGGCTACTCAAATGATCCAATTAAGGAGGCCATTTAGTCAGCAGCAGCAGAAGTCCTGTGCCTGGACGCTCCAACAGCGGCCAGACACAAGCAGAAGCAGAAGCAGCAGAAGCAGCAGCAGCACCACCTTTTGTTTTTTGGCTGCAGCAGCAGCAAGGCCCACAGGGCTGGCTAGCTGGCTAGCCAGCAAGCAGGTAGCAATGAAAGTAGGAATCTTTCTTTTTAACCCTGTAAGGGGGTGGTGCACTGTACCCGAAGATACTGCCATATCGGGTCAATGCATAGGGCGACGGAAGCAAGCTTCGAAATCGGCCCCCGTTCTCAAAAATCCATTTAATATATGGTCCCCAGATAGGGGACGTATCAGATATTAAACTGATAAGAACAGATTTTTTTTTTTTTTTTTTTTATCTAAAGCCGAGGAACGTGCTTTCGATTCACCCAAAGTGCAAGAAAAAGTGCAAACGTGTTACACTAAAAAAACGTGCACAAAGGATGCGGTCTATCGCAAGCCCTTCTCCGATAGGAGAGAGGCCCCCCAACAAACCTTACCCTTCGCCTCCGGACCAAAAGGTACCTGCGAGGTTCCAGGTTCGATGTCCCTTTTCGCCGAAGCTACTAGGGGACCACAAATGCTCCCGGCATCCCCCTTGGAACAGATACTACACTTGATCTTAGCCAAAAGGCCGAGAAGCGATAACCGTGAAAGGGGCGGGCCCAACAAGGTGCCCTTCATGGGCACTATCACTGCTTGCTGTCAGGGAGGCTGCCAGACAATTTTCCATGCACACTCTGGGCTGGGGGGCAGTCAACCACCAGTACACACAGCAGAACCTAAACCCATACCATTATTGCTAAGCAGCAAGACAGGGGCCCATTGCACTCCCACGGGGCCTTTTTAAATGCAATCCATAACCCGGATTTGCCAGGAACCCTTCTTACTCCTCCTACTTGCATGTGACACCGGGCTTAGGATCTGCATAGGAAACACACACACAAGCACACACCTACCTTTGTTGCCTGCAGATGCCTCCTTGGCTGTCCCCAAACGGTATCAAACCAACACCCACGGGAAGCTGTAAGCATAGAGGACATGCCTGCACCCCATTGGACTTACCTGTGTGGGTTAAACCCGGGTTATTTGACAACCTATGGCGGTGATGGTTCTGCTCAGGCAGAGCAGTGCTGATGCTCCTCATAAAGCTGTCGCTGCTGTGAAGGTTCTAGGTGACATCACAAATCCCTATGGTTACATACACAACAAAGCTGGGTTGTTGTTGTTTACAGTCTGCAAGGCCTGTGGAAGTGAGTGACATCATAGCACTGTAGTTCTGAGGGTTCTAGATGGATGCAACAATCTCCTGTTGCTTCTATGAAGGCCATAATAGACGACATCACCAAACAGCTCCATAGTCACATACACAGCAAAGGAGAGATGTTGTTTACACCTAGTGATGTCAGTGGTATTGAGTGACATCACAGCACAGTGCTAAGGCTCCTGGGCCTGGACACAGCAGCGGCTGCAATATCTCAACGGAGAATACGTTTATATATATGTGTGTGTGTGCGCGTATATATATATATATATATATATATATATATATATATATATATATTTCTCCGCCGAAATCACTTTTAAACCCATTTCCACCTTTTTTTCCCTTCTCTTCCTCTTACTTTTTTTTCACGTTTTTTTACGTTTTTCTCCTTTTCGCCTCTTTTCTGGGCGTATTATTCTTCTTTTTCTTCTTTTTTTTCGTCTAATGCATACCCCATCAGTGCAGCAATGCTTATTCAATACCGCCAGCAGATGGAGACACTGGGGGATAATTTTCTAAGGATTTATACTGATTTTTCCTGTCTGAATTTGTCGCACAGAAAGTTGCAGGCCAAATATGTGTGACATTTCTGCGACTTTAGCTTCTAGAGCATTTTTACAACATTATACATAGGTGCTGAATACATAAAAAGCGACTGTTCAGCGACAGACAAGTCGCATCGGCTGAAAGTAGGCCAGAATGTCAGTCCATGTTGGAGCAGGTTTAGATACAGTCTAAAGTATAGATCTCAAAGTCTGTGCACAGAATTTAGCAAGGGCCTCGCACCTTCTGATGCATCAGGTAGGTGCACAATAGCATAGCCTAACCCTCTGTACTTTGGTCTATATTGATGCGGGACATAGACAGCCAGCTGATGACCAATCCATTAGTGCAATGGATGGCTGGAAGCATTTGTCTTTGCCTTTGCAATACCACAGAAGCAATGCATGGTCAATGTACAGCAATGACACACCTGTGTGAACAGCCAGGAGACCCCCCCCCCCCCCATGTTATGTTACATAGTTACATAGTTAGTACGGTCGAAAAAAGACATATGTCCATCAAGTTCAACCAGGGAATTAAGGGGTAGGGGTGTGGCGCGATATTGGGGAAGGGATGAGATTTTATATTTCTTTATAAGCATTAATCTTATTTTGTCAATTAGGAACATTCAGCACCCACCCGCTATCAAGGCAGCTGCCTATCATGTCATGCCCTACCTGCACAGGTGTGCTGGCTACTCAAATGATCCAATTAAGGAGGCCATTTAGTCAGCAGCAGCAGAAGTCCTGTGCCTGGACGCTCCAACAGCGGCCAGACACAAGCAGAAGCAGAAGCAGCAGAAGCAGCAGAAGCAGCAGAAGCAGCAGCAGCACCACCTTTTGTTTTTTGGCTGCAGCAGCAGCAAGGCCCACAGGGCTGGCTAGCCAGCAAGCAGGTAGCAATGAAAGTAGGAATCTTTCTTTTTAACCCTGTAAGGGGGTGGTGCACTGTACCCGAAGATACTGCCATATCGGGTCAATGCATAGGGCGACGGAAGCAAGCTTCGAAATCGGCCCCCGTTCTCAAAAATCCATTTAATATATGGTCCCCAGATAGGGGACGTATCAGATATTAAACTGATAAGAACAGATTTTTTTTTTTTTTTTTTTTTTTTATCTAAAGCCGAGGAACGTGCTTTCGATTCACCCAAAGTGCAAGAAAAAGTGCAAACGTGTTACACTAAAAAAACGTGCACAAAGGATGCGGTCTATCGCAAGCCCTTCTCCGATAGGAGAGAGGCCCCCCAACAAACCTTACCCTTCGCCTCCGGACCAAAAGGTACCTGCGAGGTTCCAGGTTCGATGTCCCTTTTCGCCGAAGCTACTAGGGGACCACAAATGCTCCCGGCATCCCCCTTGGCGTTAGCCAAGGTATCTGCCCGCAGAGCCGATTACGGTAGGTACCCTGCCAAAGCAGGAGTACCCGGGGTGTTTGCAGGGAGGTGCGGAACCTAATGGCCACACACACCTCCCCTAGACCGCCAGGAGGGACACCCAGAAGGGCTACCGCATCCTGACCAATCCTGTGAACACACAACACGCAAAAAAGTGACACAGTGAGACAAAAAAGAAATAAATAAGTGAATGTGTGCAGATATACTGCCCGGACATCCGGCCGGATCTATAAAAATTTCTCTGATCCTAGCCAGAAGGCCGGGAATCAAGAGGTGAGTGCCACAAGGTGAAGAGATTATGGTGCCCGTGCTTCAACTCAGTGAGTCTATCCTCCCAGTGAGTTTCGGCACCTCGGGGTCACCACTCCCCGAGGCACAAAAGTACCTCGGCTCTAGACCCTCTCAGCCTCATGGCGAGACCCGGAGGGAACAGGTCACATCGGGGCAGCCGTCGAGCTGATTCCTCAGAACCAGCCCCGGAAAGCCCTGGTACACCTGCATCCTCCATGCAGCACCCATCCCCACCAGCCCCATACCGGCGTTACTGTCCACCGGCATGAAAAACTGATAAGAACAGATACTACACTTGATCTTAGCCAAAAGGCCGAGAAGCGACTGATAAGAACAGATACTACACTTGATCTTAGCCAAAAGGCCGAGAAGCGATAACCGTGAAAGGGGCGGGCCCAACAAGGTGCCCTTCATGGGCACTATCACTGCTTGCTGTCAGGGAGGCTGCCAGACAATTTTCCATGCACACTCTGGGCTGGGGGGCAGTCAACCACCAGTACACACAGCAGAACCTAAACCCATACCATTATTGCTAAGCAGCAAGACAGGGGCCCATTGCACTCCCACGGGGCCTTTTTAAATGCAATCCATAACCCGGATTTGCCAGGAACCCTTCTTACTCCTCCTACTTGCATGTGACACCGGGCTTAGGATCTGCATAGGAAACACACACACAAGCACACACCTACCTTTGTTGCCTGCAGATGCCTCCTTGGCTGTCCCCAAACGGTATCAAACCAACACCCACGGGAAGCTGTAAGCATAGAGGACATGCCTGCACCCCATTGGACTTACCTGTGTGGGTTAAACCCGGGTTATTTGACAACCTATGGCGGTGATGGTTCTGCTCAGGCAGAGCAGTGCTGATGCTCCTCATAAAGCTGTCGCTGCTGTGAAGGTTCTAGGTGACATCACAAATCCCTATGGTTACATACACAACAAAGCTGGGTTGTTGTTGTTTACACTCTGCAAGGCCTGTGGAAGTGAGTGACATCATAGCACTGTAGTTCTGAGGGTTCTAGATGGATGCAACAATCTCCTGTTGCTTCTATGAAGGCCATAATAGACGACATCACCAAACAGCTCCATAGTCACATACACAGCAAAGGAGAGATGTTGTTTACACCTAGTGATGTCAGTGGTATTGAGTGACATCACAGCACAGTGCTAAGGCTCCTGGGCCTGGACACAGCAGCGGCTGCAATATCTCAACGGAGAATACGTTTATATATATGTGTGTGTGTGCGCGTATATATATATATATATATATATATATATATATATATATATATATATATTCTCCGCCGAAATCACTTTTAAACCCATTTCCACCTTTTTTTCCCTTCTCTTCCTCTTACTTTTTTTTCACGTTTTTTTACGTTTTTCTCCTTTTCGCCTCTTTTCTGGGCGTATTATTCTTCTTTTTCTTCTTTTTTTTCGTCTAATGCATACCCCATCAGTGCAGCAATGCTTATTCAATACCGCCAGCAGATGGAGACACTGGGGGATAATTTTCTAAGGATTTATACTGATTTTTCCTGTCTGAATTTGTCGCACAGAAAGTTGCAGGCCAAATATGTGTGACATTTCTGCGACTTTAGCTTCTAGAGCATTTTTACAACATTATACATAGGTGCTGAATACATAAAAAGCGACTGTTCAGCGACAGACAAGTCGCATCGGCTGAAAGTAGGCCAGAATGTCAGTCCATGTTGGAGCAGGTTTAGATACAGTCTAAAGTATAGATCTCAAAGTCTGTGCACAGAATTTAGCAAGGGCCTCGCACCTTCTGATGCATCAGGTAGGTGCACAATAGCATAGCTTAACCCTCTGTACTTTGGTCTATATTGATGCGGGACATAGACAGCCAGCTGATGACCAATCCATTAGTGCAATGGATGGCTGGAAGCATTTGTCTTTGCCTTTGCAATACCACAGAAGCAATGCATGGTCAATGTACAGCAATGACACACCTGTGTGAACAGCCAGGAGACCCCCCCCCCCCCCCATGTTATGTTACATAGTTACATAGTTAGTACGGTCGAAAAAAGACATATGTCCATCAAGTTCAACCAGGGAATTAAGGGGTAGGGGTGTGGCGCGATATTGGGGAAGGGATGAGATTTTATATTTCTTCATAAGCATTAATCTTATTTTGTCAATTAGGAACATTCAGCACCCACCCGCTATCAAGGCAGCTGCCTATCATGTCATGCCCTACCTGCACAGGTGTGCTGGCTACTCAAATGATCCAATTAAGGAGGCCATTTAGTCAGCAGCAGCAGAAGTCCTGTGCCTGGACGCTCCAACAGCGGCCAGACACAAGCAGAAGCAGAAGCAGCAGAAGCAGCAGCAGCACCACCTTTTGTTTTTTGGCTGCAGCAGCAGCAAGGCCAACAGGGCTGGCTAGCTGGCTAGCCAGCAAGCAGGTAGCAATGAAAGTAGGAATCTTTCTTTTTAACCCTGTAAGGGGGTGGTGCACTGTACCCGAAGATACTGCCATATCGGGTCAATGCATAGGGCGACGGAAGCAAGCTTCGAAATCGGCCCCCGTTCTCAAAAATCCATTTAATATATGGTCCCCAGATAGGGGACGTATCAGATATTAAACTGATAAGAACAGATTTTTTTTTTTTTTTTTTCCTCAGTTACAGACTATTGTTCAAGCGATCATCAGGTCACCTACCAAAACTCATCACTTCTAAACAAAGTCTGAAAAAACATCATGCGGAAAAATATCTCAATAAGAAAACTATAAGAGAAGCACAAATTCAAAACCTTGATCAGGATACTTACAACTTTCTCCATTCCTTGTATCTCCAAATCTTTTCAGCCTCTTCCTCTCCCATTCTCTTCTTGTCAAATAGAAAAATAATAAACAACCTTCCAAAAAAAAGTCTCTTCAACTCCCTTGGAGAAATACACACATTTTTAAAAACAAGCAGGTTTCTAGAATCCCATAAAACTTCTTTAAAAACAGAAAATACAATCCAGCTTTCACGTGTGTCCTCTCTCCTGCTAAAATCCTGACCAATAAAAATCTTCTCAAAATTAAAATCAACATATCCCGTGATTGCAGAAAAAAACCTCTGTAGAAGCATAAAAAATTCTCTTGCATAAAAACAGTTCCAAAATAAGTGCACTGTATCCTCCCTGCCTCCACAACCCTCTCTTGGACATTTCTCGCTCACTCTTATTCCTCGTCCATTCAGGAAAGCTCTGGTTGGGAGGCAGCCATGAAAAGTCATCCAGTTTACATCTCTCTGTCTATTGGATAATCCTCTAACATTAAAAAGATTCCAGATCTTCACAGACTGAGCAGTAGTGCAGAATGGTACTTCATATAATCTCTCATTTTTTCTTATTTCATTTTCAATTTTCTTTTTCTCAGGTTTTCCCAGGGAACTCAAACCAAATTGATCACTGAAAGATCTGAGAACCACATAGAAGGTAGGTATAACTTGCGCTATTGGTCTCCTCAGATCCTTCTCACACCAGCCCCATTTGGAAAACAACCATCCTGCCAAATACCTGCTCATGTCTGCCACCCAATTATTGCACTGAGACACTTTATAAATTAAAAGAAAGTAATGAGTCTTTAAAAACAGATTAATATCCGGGAAATTATATCCGCCTTTCTTCACGCTCTTCATCACTTCCTCCCTCTTCATCTTTTCCATCTTTGAACCCCAGAAAAAAATAAACAACTTCCTTGTCATCCTTCTGGTCCATAATTTGCCGGGTGGG
Source organism: Hyla sarda (assembly GCF_029499605.1). Lineage (NCBI taxonomy): Eukaryota > Metazoa > Chordata > Amphibia > Anura > Hylidae > Hyla > Hyla sarda. Next base: position 132,254 of record NW_026610742.1, read on the forward strand.
AAAACCATTGCAGTATATAATAGTAGTGGCAAAATTACTGCCTTTAAAATCAGAACTTTACCTTTAAGGGACAAGTTTCTCAATTTCCAAAAAGATAATTTCTTCTCTATCTTCTCCTCCAACTTCTCATAACTTTTCCCTCCTTTTAGATTTTTTTCAAAAACAACCCCTAACACTTCAATATCTTCCTTCTCATCCACGCCATCCACCACCACTTTTCCTTGCTTTCCAAAATTACTCAATTGGCACTTCCCCCAATTGACTTTCATACCAGCAATACAACAAAAAATCTTTACATGCAAATTCACTCTATTAAGATCAGCTTGGGAAGTGCAAGTAAAAACCACATCATCCATGTAACTTAAAACCTTCAAATTCCTTCCATTACTTCCCGGGATAAAAACACCACTCACACATTTGTCCTTCTGTACATTTTTGAGCAAGGCCTCAATGACACAAATGAATAAAATTGGGGAGAGTGGGCATCCCTGTCGTACTCCTGATAAAATATTAAAACCCGGCCCCACATGTCCATTGACTAAAATCTGACTTGTTGCCCCATAATAAAAACTTTTAATCACAAACAGTAGCTTCTCAGGAATACCCATATGCTTTAAAACCATAAACAAAAAATCATGAGCAACTCTGTCATAAGCTTTTTCAAAATCAATGGATTCCACAAAAAGTGCATTCTTATTAAAATTACTATAATAAATAGAGTCTCTTAAAACTAATAAATTATCAGTTATTCTCCTATTTGGCACTGCACAAACTTGGTATTCTCCAACAAGGTGCTCAACTATGTCACTCATCCTGTTCGCCACAATCTTTGCAATGATCTTATAATCTGTATTCAATAATGTGATCGGCCTCCAGTTTTTCAAATCTCTTTCATCACCTTTCTTATGTATCAAGGTAATAACTCCTTTCTTCATAGACTCCGCTAAAATACCTGAGTTAAAAACATATTGCACCACCCGTGTAAAATCTTGCTTTAAAATATGCCAAAAAACTGAATAAAACTCAAAGGGGAGGCCATCACAGCCCGGTGTCTTCCCTTTCGCTGTCTTGTCCAGAGCCTGCTTGATCTCCCCTTCACAAACTTCCTCAATTAAAAATGCACTTTTTCCTTCAGGGACATTATTCTCTAAAATATTACAATAATCATTCATCTCCGTCTCACTGGCTCTGCTCTTATTACTAAAAAGTGTTTCATAAAATCTGCCAATCTCCTTCACCATCTCATCACCAACAACTTCCCCTGTAGGAGTTAAAACAGACTTAAAAACACCCCTAGCATTAAAACATTTTTTAAAGAAATATCTTGTACATTGTTCATTTTCCTCCAAATGTTGAACTTTGGATTTAAAAACAATATTTCTACCTCTTTCCAACAACCTGTTCTTCATCTCAATTTTCACCTTCTCAATTTCCTCCTCCACCTCCACACCAACATGTTTAAACTTAAAGAGAGTTTCTAAACGTGAGATAAGCCTTTCATAACCCCTCCTCTTTTCTTGTGCCCTCCTTATGCAAATGAACTTAAAATACTTAGCAAACTCACTTTTTGCCCAATCCCACCAAGCTAAAACATTACTAAAAACAGATTGTTTAGAAGTACAAGATAAAAAAAAATCTTTAAAACCGGCCATTACTTCTTCATCTTCTAATAGACTTACATTTAATTTCCAGAGCCCTCTACCAAAATGAAAGGACTCTGCAATACTTATTTCTGCCGACACCATCTTATGATCTGAGAAAGTTGACATCATTTGATTGCACCGGACCACCTTAATCCCCTCAGAGACAAGAATGTAATCAATCCGGGATTTACAGCGGCCACTATCTGATATATAGGTGTATCTTTCATCAGTGCTAACCATCAGTCCAACATCAGAATAATGTAAGTCTTGAATAATTTGGTTTAAAACATTTGAAGTAATATCAGTTCTAACCTTAGCAGAGCTCTCACGATCATTGACGGATCTAATGCAGTTAAAATCACCAACAATAATAGTACCATCACGACCAGGAATAAAAAGTTTAAGAGACTCTAAAAATAACACACGTGCCTGTTTTTCTGCTGGCGCATATACATTAAAAACTCTCATTCTCTGGCCTAAAAACTGAAAATTTAAAACCATACAACGACCTGGTACTAAAACTTGGCAATTTAAAACTTTAATGTCCCTGTTACACAATAAAATCCCCACACCTTCATTTTTATTCTCTGTGCATGTAGACCAAAAAGACTGCCCTCTCTTCCATTCATCTACATAAGGTGCAGACTTAATTGCACACTCCTGTAAACAAAATATATCTCCCTTCACATTCTCCAAAAAATCAAAAACTGCTGCTCTTCTGATGGTTGTTCCTATACTCCGAACATTAAGAGTAGCCACAACCAATGCCATTAAAAAGGAAAGAAGGCAATCCATTTTCTTAACATCCATTTTAACTAGAAGTTAGTATTCTGACCTTCAACCTTCCTTAGCAGCATCCCATAGCAATCAGGCGACCCCACTTGAGAGTCCCTGTCCATCATTTTCTCACCTCCATACACAGGATCCGTCTGATCCCCTGACCAACTCCCTTTCTTACACCTTTTACTTTTACCTTGAAAGCCTCCATTTGCATCTTCATCTTCATCTTCCCCCTCCTCCTCCTCCTTCTCCTCCTCTTCAGATGTTACATTCTCCTCCCCACTAATCACCCTCTGCCCAGGTGTTAGGGATCTCTCACTCTCATTCTCCTGAAACTCCATCCCCTCCTCCTCCCCCACCACTGGGTTTGGGCATTCAAAATCCTCAATTGTTTCTTCACATGGGGGAACCTCCCTACACACAGTCTCCACACTCTCCACCACTTTCTCTTTTTTCCCTTTACGTGCTTTCTTCTTACTGACCTCAGTAAACTCTTCACCAACACCAGTCTCCTCACAATGCACACCAGTGGAGTCACCCTCCTCCCCTTTTCCAGATTTTTCCTGAGTATTCATGTGCTGCACTGTCACACCTGCTGCACTCCCTTTTACAGAGTTCTCGTCAATCACCTGAGTCACCTCAGCATTCACACCAAAAACACGTGGAAATGGCCTTTCTCCTCTTTCCTCTCTTCTATTTCCTGCTGCGTCAGCATAGCTCATTTTCTTTCTATACCATAAACTGCATCCTCTAGCCAAATGCTCCTCACTACCACAGATATCACACGTTTTCTTCTCAGTACATTCACCCGAGTTGTGACCTGATTTCCCACAATTCCTGCAGCATACTCCTTGCTCAGGGCAAGACTCCTGTACATGTCCATAAGCGTGACAACGTCTACAGTACTGCAACTGTCCTTCATAAAAACAAAAACCTCTTTCTCCTCCAATAGAAAATACCTGTGGTATACTCTTCCTTCCCTCTTCCATTCCTTCGTCCTTTTTAAATTTTACAACAAATTTCCTTTTACAATTAAAGTACCCATGTCTGTTCTTGAGTCTTCCAAGAAATTTAACTTCATCACAATATCGGTACAAAAAATTGGTCACCATCTCATCCGAAACCTTCGGGTTGTACATATGGACTATAACAACCTTAGACATATTCATGAATAATGGCTCCACTTTCACCTTACTCATTATAGCTGGCTCATTCCTCCTCTTCATCACTTCTAAGTCCATGTAGACCCTCTGGCAAACCTCAGAATCATAAAAGGTTATATCGTAAATCCCTTGCCTAGGGAAGTCTTGCATAGCGATTACATGCCATACCTGAAGGTACTGGAGCTTGCGAAGAATCTCCAGCACAACTTGATCCAATCCAATCGTCCCCCGGTGTTCGCCAGGAACGTAAATCCGCACCGTATCCTCGAGTCCTCGAGTCCTCTCTCCGCTCATTTTTGCAGGTTAAGATACCCACTATCGCAACCCAGTAACAATCCAGGGCCCCCCCGCAAAAGAGGGCCCCGATCACCACCCCTTCCGACTCCTACCCTGCCCGGTAAACCGCACAGGATCTTAGCCAAAAGGCCGAGAAGCGATAACCGTGAAAGGGGCGGGCCCAACAAGGTGCCCTTCATGGGCACTATCACTGCTTGCTGTCAGGGAGACTGCCAGACAATTTTCCATGCACACTCTGGGCTGGGGGGCAGTCAACCACCAGTACACACAGCAGAACCTAAACCCATACCATTATTGCTAAGCAGCAAGACAGGGGCCCATTGCACTCCCACGGGGCCTTTTTAAATGCAATCCATAACCCGGACTTGCCAGGAACCCTTCTTACTCCTCCTACTTGCATGTGACACTGGGCTTAGGATCTGCATAGGAAACACACACACAAGCACACACCTACCTTTGTTGCCTGCAGATGCCTCCTTGGCTGTCCCCAAACGGTATCAAACCAACACCCACGGGAAGCTGTAAGCATAGAGGACATGCCTGCACCCCATTGGACTTACCTGTGTGGGTTAAACCCGGGTTATTTGACAACCTATGGCGGTGATGGTTCTGCTCAGGCAGAGCAGTGCTGATGCTCCTCATAAAGCTGTCGCTGCTGTGAAGGTTCTAGGTGACATCACAAATCCCTATGGTTACATACACAACAAAGCTGGGTTGTTGTTGTTTACACTCTGCAAGGCCTGTGGAAGTGAGTGACATCATAGCACTGTAGTTCTGAGGGTTCTAGATGGATGCAACAATCTCCTGTTGCTTCTATGAAGGCCATAATAGACGACATCACCAAACAGCTCCATAGTCACATACACAGCAAAGGAGAGATGTTGTTTACACCTAGTGATGTCAGTGGTATTGAGTGACATCACAGCACAGTGCTAAGGCTCCTGGGCCTGGACACAGCAGCGGCTGCAATATCTCAACGGAGAATACGTTTATATATATGTGTGTGTGTGCGCGTATATATATATATATATATATATATATATATATATATATATTTCTCCGCCGAAATCACTTTTAAACCCATTTCCACCTTTTTTTCCCTTCTCTTCCTCTTACTTTTTTTTCACGTTTTTTTACGTTTTTCTCCTTTTCGCCTCTTTTCTGGGCGTATTATTCTTCTTTTTCTTCTTTTTTTTCGTCTAATGCATACCCCATCAGTGCAGCAATGCTTATTCAATACCGCCAGCAGATGGAGACACTGGGGGATAATTTTCTAAGGATTTATACTGATTTTTCCTGTCTGAATTTGTCGCACACAGAAAGTTGCAGGCCAAATATGTGTGACATTTCTGCGACTTTAGCTTCTAGAGCATTTTTACAACATTATACATAGGTGCTGAATACATAAAAAGCGACTGTTCAGCGACAGACAAGTCGCATCGGCTGAAAGTAGGCCAGAATGTCAGTCCATGTTGGAGCAGGTTTAGATACAGTCTAAAGTATAGATCTCAAAGTCTGTGCACAGAATTTAGCAAGGGCCTCGCACCTTCTGATGCATCAGGTAGGTGCACAATAGCATAGCCTAACCCTCTGTACTTTGGTCTATATTGATGCGGGACATAGACAGCCAGCTGATGACCAATCCATTAGTGCAATGGATGGCTGGAAGCATTTGTCTTTGCCTTTGCAATACCACAGAAGCAATGCATGGTCAATGTACAGCAATGACACACCTGTGTGAACAGCCAGGAGACCCCCCCCCCCCCCATGTTATGTTACATAGTTACATAGTTAGTACGGTCGAAAAAAGACATATGTCCATCAAGTTCAACCAGGGAATTAAGGGGTAGGGGTGTGGCGCGATATTGGGGAAGGGATGAGATTTTATATTTCTTCATAAGCATTAATCTTATTTTGTCAATTAGGAACATTCAGCACCCACCCGCTATCAAGGCAGCTGCCTATCATGTCATGCCCTACCTGCACAGGTGTGCTGGCTACTCAAATGATCCAATTAAGGAGGCCATTTAGTCAGCAGCAGCAGAAGTCCTGTGCCTGGACGCTCCAACAGCGGCCAGACACAAGCAGAAGCAGAAGCAGAAGCAGCAGAAGCAGCAGCAGCACCACCTTTTGTTTTTTGGCTGCAGCAGCAGCAAGGCCCACAGGGCTGGCTAGCTGGCTAGCCAGCAAGCAGGTAGCAATGAAAGTAGGAATCTTTCTTTTTAACCCTGTAAGGGGGTGGTGCACTGTACCCGAAGATACTGCCATATCGGGTCAATGCATAGGGCGACGGAAGCAAGCTTCGAAATCGGCCCCCGTTCTCAAAAATCCATTTAATATATGGTCCCCAGATAGGGGACGTATCAGATATTAAACTGATAAGAACAGATACTACACTTGATCTTAGCCAAAAGGCCGAGAAGCGATAACCGTGAAAGGGGCGGGCCCAACAAGGTGCCCTTCATGGGCACTATCACTGCTTGCTGTCAGGGAGGCTGCCAGACAATTTTCCATGCACACTCTGGGCTGGGGGGCAGTCAACCACCAGTACACACAGCAGAACCTAAACCCATACCATTATTGCTAAGCAGCAAGACAGGGGCCCATTGCACTCCCACGGGGCCTTTTTAAATGCAATCCATAACCCGGATTTGCCAGGAACCCTTCTTACTCCTCCTACTTGCATGTGACACTGGGCTTAGGATCTGCATAGGAAACACACACACAAGCACACACCTACCTTTGTTGCCTGCAGATGCCTCCTTGGCTGTCCCCAAACGGTATCAAACCAACACCCACGGGAAGCTGTAAGCATAGAGGACATGCCTGCACCCCATTGGACTTACCTGTGTGGGTTAAACCCGGGTTATTTGACAACCTATGGCGGTGATGGTTCTGCTCAGGCAGAGCAGTGCTGATGCTCCTCATAAAGCTGTCGCTGCTGTGAAGGTTCTAGGTGACATCACAAATCCCTATGGTTACATACACAACAAAGCTGGGTTGTTGTTGTTTACACTCTGCAAGGCCTGTGGAAGTGAGTGACATCATAGCACTGTAGTTCTGAGGGTTCTAGATGGATGCAACAATCTCCTGTTGCTTCTATGAAGGCCATAATAGACGACATCACCAAACAGCTCCATAGTCACATACACAGCAAAGGAGAGATGTTGTTTACACCTAGTGATGTCAGTGGTATTGAGTGACATCACAGCACAGTGCTAAGGCTCCTGGGCCTGGACACAGCAGCGGCTGCAATATCTCAACGGAGAATACGTTTATATATATGTGTGTGTGTGCGCGTATATATATATATATATATATATATATATATATATATTTCTCCGCCGAAATCACTTTTAAACCCATTTCCACCTTTTTTTCCCTTCTCTTCCTCTTACTTTTTTTTCACGTTTTTTTACGTTTTTCTCCTTTTCGCCTCTTTTCTGGGCGTATTATTCTTCTTTTTCTTCTTTTTTTTCGTCTAATGCATACCCCATCAGTGCAGCAATGCTTATTCAATACCGCCAGCAGATGGAGACACTGGGGGATAATTTTCTAAGGATTTATACTGATTTTTCCTGTCTGAATTTGTCGCACAGAAAGTTGCAGGCCAAATATGTGTGACATTTCTGCGACTTTAGCTTCTAGAGCATTTTTACAACATTATACATAGGTGCTGAATACATAAAAAGCGACTGTTCAGCGACAGACAAGTCGCATCGGCTGAAAGTAGGCCAGAATGTCAGTCCATGTTGGAGCAGGTTTAGATACAGTCTAAAGTATAGATCTCAAAGTCTGTGCACAGAATTTAGCAAGGGCCTCGCACCTTCTGATGCATCAGGTAGGTGCACAATAGCATAGCCTAACCCTCTGTACTTTGGTCTATATTGATGCGGGACATAGACAGCCAGCTGATGACCAATCCATTAGTGCAATGGATGGCTGGAAGCATTTGTCTTTGCCTTTGCAATACCACAGAAGCAATGCATGGTCAATGTACAGCAATGACACACCTGTGTGAACAGCCAGGAGACCCCCCCCCCCCCCATGTTATGTTACATAGTTACATAGTTAGTACGGTCGAAAAAAGACATATGTCCATCAAGTTCAACCAGGGAATTAAGGGGTAGGGGTGTGGCGCGATATTGGGGAAGGGATGAGATTTTATATTTCTTCATAAGCATTAATCTTATTTTGTCAATTAGGAACATTCAGCACCCACCCGCTATCAAGGCAGCTGCCTATCATGTCATGCCCTACCTGCACAGGTGTGCTGGCTACTCAAATGATCCAATTAAGGAGGCCATTTAGTCAGCAGCAGCAGAAGTCCTGTGCCTGGACGCTCCAACAGCGGCCAGACACAAGCAGAAGCAGAAGCAGAAGCAGCAGAAGCAGCAGCAGCACCACCTTTTGTTTTTTGGCTGCAGCAGCAGCAAGGCCCACAGGGCTGGCTAGCTGGCTAGCCAGCAAGCAGGTAGCAATGAAAGTAGGAATCTTTCTTTTTAACCCTGTAAGGGGGTGGTGCACTGTACCCGAAGATACTGCCATATCGGGTCAATGCATAGGGCGACGGAAGCAAGCTTCGAAATCGGCCCCCGTTCTCAAAAATCCATTTAATATATGGTCCCCAGATAGGGGACGTATCAGATATTAAACTGATAAGAACAGATACTACACTTGATCTTAGCCAAAAGGCCGAGAAGCGATAACCGTGAAAGGGGCGGGCCCAACAAGGTGCCCTTCATGGGCACTATCACTGCTTGCTGTCAGGGAGGCTGCCAGACAATTTTCCATGCACACTCTGGGCTGGGGGGCAGTCAACCACCAGTACACACAGCAGAACCTAAACCCATACCATTATTGCTAAGCAGCAAGACAGGGGCCCATTGCACTCCCACGGGGCCTTTTTAAATGCAATCCATAACCCGGATTTGCCAGGAACCCTTCTTACTCCTCCTACTTGCATGTGACACTGGGCTTAGGATCTGCATAGGAAACACACACACAAGCACACACCTACCTTTGTTGCCTGCAGATGCCTCCTTGGCTGTCCCCAAACGGTATCAAACCAACACCCACGGGAAGCTGTAAGCATAGAGGACATGCCTGCACCCCATTGGACTTACCTGTGTGGGTTAAACCCGGGTTATTTGACAACCTATGGCGGTGATGGTTCTGCTCAGGCAGAGCAGTGCTGATGCTCCTCATAAAGCTGTCGCTGCTGTGAAGGTTCTAGGTGACATCACAAATCCCTATGGTTACATACACAACAAAGCTGGGTTGTTGTTGTTTACAGTCTGCAAGGCCTGTGGAAGTGAGTGACATCATAGCACTGTAGTTCTGAGGGTTCTAGATGGATGCAACAATCTCCTGTTGCTTCTATGAAGGCCATAATAGACGACATCACCAAACAGCTCCATAGTCACATACACAGCAAAGGAGAGATGTTGTTTACACCTAGTGATGTCAGTGGTATTGAGTGACATCACAGCACAGTGCTAAGGCTCCTGGGCCTGGACACAGCAGCGGCTGCAATATCTCAACGGAGAATACGTTTATATATATGTGTGTGTGTGCGCGTATATATATATATATATATATATATATATATATATATATATATATATATATATTTCTCCGCCGAAATCACTTTTAAACCCATTTCCACCTTTTTTTCCCTTCTCTTCCTCTTACTTTTTTTTCACGTTTTTTTACGTTTTTCTCCTTTTCGCCTCTTTTCTGGGCGTATTATTCTTCTTTTTCTTCTTTTTTTTCGTCTAATGCATACCCCATCAGTGCAGCAATGCTTATTCAATACCGCCAGCAGATGGAGACACTGGGGGATAATTTTCTAAGGATTTATACTGATTTTTCCTGTCTGAATTTGTCGCACAGAAAGTTGCAGGCCAAATATGTGTGACATTTCTGCGACTTTAGCTTCTAGAGCATTTTTACAACATTATACATAGGTGCTGAATACATAAAAAGCGACTGTTCAGCGACAGACAAGTCGCATCGGCTGAAAGTAGGCCAGAATGTCAGTCCATGTTGGAGCAGGTTTAGATACAGTCTAAAGTATAGATCTCAAAGTCTGTGCACAGAATTTAGCAAGGGCCTCGCACCTTCTGATGCATCAGGTAGGTGCACAATAGCATAGCCTAACCCTCTGTACTTTGGTCTATATTGATGCGGGACATAGACAGCCAGCTGATGACCAATCCATTAGTGCAATGGATGGCTGGAAGCATTTGTCTTTGCCTTTGCAATACCACAGAAGCAATGCATGGTCAATGTACAGCAATGACACACCTGTGTGAACAGCCAGGAGACCCCCCCCCCCCCCATGTTATGTTACATAGTTACATAGTTAGTACGGTCGAAAAAAGACATATGTCCATCAAGTTCAACCAGGGAATTAAGGGGTAGGGGTGTGGCGCGATATTGGGGAAGGGATGAGATTTTATATTTCTTTATAAGCATTAATCTTATTTTGTCAATTAGGAACATTCAGCACCCACCCGCTATCAAGGCAGCTGCCTATCATGTCATGCCCTACCTGCACAGGTGTGCTGGCTACTCAAATGATCCAATTAAGGAGGCCATTTAGTCAGCAGCAGCAGAAGTCCTGTGCCTGGACGCTCCAACAGCGGCCAGACACAAGCAGAAGCAGAAGCAGCAGAAGCAGAAGCAGCAGCAGCACCACCTTTTGTTTTTTGGCTGCAGCAGCAGCAAGGCCCACAGGGCTGGCTAGCTGGCTAGCCAGCAAGCAGGTAGCAATGAAAGTAGGAATCTTTCTTTTTAACCCTGTAAGGGGGTGGTGCACTGTACCCGAAGATACTGCCATATCGGGTCAATGCATAGGGCGACGGAAGCAAGCTTCGAAATCGGCCCCCGTTCTCAAAAATCCATTTAATATATGGTCCCCAGATAGGGGACGTATCAGATATTAAACTGATAAGAACAGATACTACACTTGATCTTAGCCAAAAGGCCGAGAAGCGATAACCGTGAAAGGGGCGGGCCCAACAAGGTGCCCTTCATGGGCACTATCACTGCTTGCTGTCAGGGAGGCTGCCAGACAATTTTCCATGCACACTCTGGGCTGGGGGGCAGTCAACCACCAGTACACACAGCAGAACCTAAACCCATACCATTATTGCTAAGCAGCAAGACAGGGGCCCATTGCACTCCCACGGGGCCTTTTTAAATGCAATCCATAACCCGGATTTGCCAGGAACCCTTCTTACTCCTCCTACTTGCATGTGACACTGGGCTTAGGATCTGCATAGGAAACACACACACAAGCACACACCTACCTTTGTTGCCTGCAGATGCCTCCTTGGCTGTCCCCAAACGGTATCAAACCAACACCCACGGGAAGCTGTAAGCATAGAGGACATGCCTGCACCCCATTGGACTTACCTGTGTGGGTTAAACCCGGGTTATTTGACAACCTATGGCGGTGATGGTTCTGCTCAGGCAGAGCAGTGCTGATGCTCCTCATAAAGCTGTCGCTGCTGTGAAGGTTCTAGGTGACATCACAAATCCCTATGGTTACATACACAACAAAGCTGGGTTGTTGTTGTTTACACTCTGCAAGGCCTGTGGAAGTGAGTGACATCATAGCACTGTAGTTCTGAGGGTTCTAGATGGATGCAACAATCTCCTGTTGCTTCTATGAAGGCCATAATAGACGACATCACCAAACAGCTCCATAGTCACATACACAGCAAAGGAGAGATGTTGTTTACACCTAGTGATGTCAGTGGTATTAAGTGACATCACAGCACAGTGCTAAGGCTCCTGGGCCTGGACACAGCAGCGGCTGCAATATCTCAACGGAGAATACGTTTATATATATGTGTGTGTGTGCGCGTATATATATATATATATATATATATATATATATATATATATATATATTTCTCCGCCGAAATCACTTTTAAACCCATTTCCACCTTTTTTTCCCTTCTCTTCCTCTTACTTTTTTTTCACGTTTTTTTACGTTTTTCTCCTTTTCGCCTCTTTTCTGGGCGTATTATTCTTCTTTTTCTTCTTTTTTTTCGTCTAATGCATACCCCATCAGTGCAGCAATGCTTATTCAATACCGCCAGCAGATGGAGACACTGGGGGATAATTTTCTAAGGATTTATACTGATTTTTCCTGTCTGAATTTGTCGCACAGAAAGTTGCAGGCCAAATATGTGTGACATTTCTGCGACTTTAGCTTCTAGAGCATTTTTACAACATTATACATAGGTGCTGAATACATAAAAAGCGACTGTTCAGCGACAGACAAGTCGCATCGGCTGAAAGTAGGCCAGAATGTCAGTCCATGTTGGAGCAGGTTTAGATACAGTCTAAAGTATAGATCTCAAAGTCTGTGCACAGAATTTAGCAAGGGCCTCGCACCTTCTGATGCATCAGGTAGGTGCACAATAGCATAGCCTAACCCTCTGTACTTTGGTCTATATTGATGCGGGACATAGACAGCCAGCTGATGACCAATCCATTAGTGCAATGGATGGCTGGAAGCATTTGTCTTTGCCTTTGCAATACCACAGAAGCAATGCATGGTCAATGTACAGCAATGACACACCTGTGTGAACAGCCAGGAGACCCCCCCCTCCCCCCCCCATGTTATGTTACATAGTTACATAGTTAGTACGGTCGAAAAAAGACATATGTCCATCAAGTTCAACCAGGGAATTAAGGGGTAGGGGTGTGGCGCGATATTGGGGAAGGGATGAGATTTTATATTTCTTCATAAGCATTAATCTTATTTTGTCAATTAGGAACATTCAGCACCCACCCGCTATCAAGGCAGCTGCCTATCATGTCATGCCCTACCTGCACAGGTGTGCTGGCTACTCAAATGATCCAATTAAGGAGGCCATTTAGTCAGCAGCAGCAGAAGTCCTGTGCCTGGACGCTCCAACAGCGGCCAGACACAAGCAGAAGCAGAAGCAGCAGAAGCAGCAGCAGCACCACCTTTTGTTTTTTGGCTGCAGCAGCAGCAAGGCCCACAGGGCTGGCTAGCTGGCTAGCCAGCAAGCAGGTAGCAATGAAAGTAGGAATCTTTCTTTTTAACCCTGTAAGGGGGTGGTGCACTGTACCCGAAGATACTGCCATATCGGGTCAATGCATAGGGCGACGGAAGCAAGCTTCGAAATCGGCCCCCGTTCTCAAAAATCCATTTAATATATGGTCCCCAGATAGGGGACGTATCAGATATTAAACTGATAAGAACAGATACTACACTTGATCTTAGCCAAAAGGCCGAGAAGCGATAACCGTGAAAGGGGCGGGCCCAACAAGGTGCCCTTCATGGGCACTATCACTGCTTGCTGTCAGGGAGGCTGCCAGACAATTTTCCATGCACACTCTGGGCTGGGGGGCAGTCAACCACCAGTACACACAGCAGAACCTAAACCCATACCATTATTGCTAAGCAGCAAGACAGGGGCCCATTGCACTCCCACGGGGCCTTTTTAAATGCAATCCATAACCCGGATTTGCCAGGAACCCTTCTTACTCCTCCTACTTGCATGTGACACTGGGCTTAGGATCTGCATAGGAAACACACACACAAGCACACACCTACCTTTGTTGCCTGCAGATGCCTCCTTGGCTGTCCCCAAACGGTATCAAACCAACACCCACGGGAAGCTGTAAGCATAGAGGACATGCCTGCACCCCATTGGACTTACCTGTGTGGGTTAAACCCGGGTTATTTGACAACCTATGGCGGTGATGGTTCTGCTCAGGCAGAGCAGTGCTGATGCTCCTCATAAAGCTGTCGCTGCTGTGAAGGTTCTAGGTGACATCACAAATCCCTATGGTTACATACACAACAAAGCTGGGTTGTTGTTGTTTACACTCTGCAAGGCCTGTGGAAGTGAGTGACATCATAGCACTGTAGTTCTGAGGGTTCTAGATGGATGCAACAATCTCCTGTTGCTTCTATGAAGGCCATAATAGACGACATCACCAAACAGCTCCATAGTCACATACACAGCAAAGGAGAGATGTTGTTTACACCTAGTGATGTCAGTGGTATTGAGTGACATCACAGCACAGTGCTAAGGCTCCTGGGCCTGGACACAGCAGCGGCTGCAATATCTCAACGGAGAATACGTTTATATATATGTGTGTGTGTGCGCGTATATATATATATATATATATATATATATATATATATATTTCTCCGCCGAAATCACTTTTAAACCCATTTCCACCTTTTTTTCCCTTCTCTTCCTCTTACTTTTTTTTCACGTTTTTTTACGTTTTTCTCCTTTTCGCCTCTTTTCTGGGCGTATTATTCTTCTTTTTCTTCTTTTTTTTCGTCTAATGCATACCCCATCAGTGCAGCAATGCTTATTCAATACCGCCAGCAGATGGAGACACTGGGGGATAATTTTCTAAGGATTTATACTGATTTTTCCTGTCTGAATTTGTCGCACAGAAAGTTGCAGGCCAAATATGTGTGACATTTCTGCGACTTTAGCTTCTAGAGCATTTTTACAACATTATACATAGGTGCTGAATACATAAAAAGCGACTGTTCAGCGACAGACAAGTCGCATCGGCTGAAAGTAGGCCAGAATGTCAGTCCATGTTGGAGCAGGTTTAGATACAGTCTAAAGTATAGATCTCAAAGTCTGTGCACAGAATTTAGCAAGGGCCTCGCACCTTCTGATGCATCAGGTAGGTGCACAATAGCATAGCCTAACCCTCTGTACTTTGGTCTATATTGATGCGGGACATAGACAGCCAGCTGATGACCAATCCATTAGTGCAATGGATGGCTGGAAGCATTTGTCTTTGCCTTTGCAATACCACAGAAGCAATGCATGGTCAATGTACAGCAATGACACACCTGTGTGAACAGCCAGGAGACCCCCCCCCCCCCCCCATGTTATGTTACATAGTTACATAGTTAGTACGGTCGAAAAAAGACATATGTCCATCAAGTTCAACCAGGGAATTAAGGGGTAGGGGTGTGGCGCGATATTGGGGAAGGGATGAGATTTTATATTTCTTCATAAGCATTAATCTTATTTTGTCAATTAGGAACATTCAGCACCCACCCGCTATCAAGGCAGCTGCCTATCATGTCATGCCCTACCTGCACAGGTGTGCTGGCTACTCAAATGATCCAATTAAGGAGGCCATTTAGTCAGCAGCAGCAGAAGTCCTGTGCCTGGACGCTCCAACAGCGGCCAGACACAAGCAGAAGCAGAAGCAGCAGCAGCACCACCTTTTGTTTTTTGGCTGCAGCAGCAGCAAGGCCCACAGGGCTGGCTAGCTGGCTAGCCAGCAAGCAGGTAGCAATGAAAGTAGGAATCTTTCTTTTTAACCCTGTAAGGGGGTGGTGCACTGTACCCGAAGATACTGCCATATCGGGTCAATGCATAGGGCGACGGAAGCAAGCTTCGAAATCGGCCCCCGTTCTCAAAAATCCATTTAATATATGGTCCCCAGATAGGGGACGTATCAGATATTAAACTGATAAGAACAGATACTACACTTGATCTTAGCCAAAAGGCCGAGAAGCGATAACCGTGAAAGGGGCGGGCCCAACAAGGTGCCCTTCATGGGCACTATCACTGCTTGCTGTCAGGGAGGCTGCCAGACAATTTTCCATGCACACTCTGGGCTGGGGGGCAGTCAACCACCAGTACACACAGCAGAACCTAAACCCATACCATTATTGCTAAGCAGCAAGACAGGGGCCCATTGCACTCCCACGGGGCCTTTTTAAATGCAATCCATAACCCGGATTTGCCAGGAACCCTTCTTACTCCTCCTACTTGCATGTGACACTGGGCTTAGGATCTGCATAGGAAACACACACACAAGCACACACCTACCTTTGTTGCCTGCAGATGCCTCCTTGGCTGTCCCCAAACGGTATCAAACCAACACCCACGGGAAGCTGTAAGCATAGAGGACATGCCTGCACCCCATTGGACTTACCTGTGTGGGTTAAACCCGGGTTATTTGACAACCTATGGCGGTGATGGTTCTGCTCAGGCAGAGCAGTGCTGATGCTCCTCATAAAGCTGTCGCTGCTGTGAAGGTTCTAGGTGACATCACAAATCCCTATGGTTACATACACAACAAAGCTGGGTTGTTGTTGTTTACACTCTGCAAGGCCTGTGGAAGTGAGTGACATCATAGCACTGTAGTTCTGAGGGTTCTAGATGGATGCAACAATCTCCTGTTGCTTCTATGAAGGCCATAATAGACGACATCACCAAACAGCTCCATAGTCACATACACAGCAAAGGAGAGATGTTGTTTACACCTAGTGATGTCAGTGGTATTGAGTGACATCACAGCACAGTGCTAAGGCTCCTGGGCCTGGACACAGCAGCGGCTGCAATATCTCAACGGAGAATACGTTTATATATATGTGTGTGTGTGCGCGTATAAATAAATATATATATATATATATATATATATATATATATATATATATATATATATTTCTCCGCCGAAATCACTTTTAAACCCATTTCCACCTTTTTTTCCCTTCTCTTCCTCTTACTTTTTTTTCACGTTTTTTTACGTTTTTCTCCTTTTCGCCTCTTTTCTGGGCGTATTATTCTTCTTTTTCTTCTTTTTTTTCGTCTAATGCATACCCCATCAGTGCAGCAATGCTTATTCAATACCGCCAGCAGATGGAGACACTGGGGGATAATTTTCTAAGGATTTATACTGATTTTTCCTGTCTGAATTTGTCGCACAGAAAGTTGCAGGCCAAATATGTGTGACATTTCTGCGACTTTAGCTTCTAGAGCATTTTTACAACATTATACATAGGTGCTGAATACATAAAAAGCGACTGTTCAGCGACAGACAAGTCGCATCGGCTGAAAGTAGGCCAGAATGTCAGTCCATGTTGGAGCAGGTTTAGATACAGTCTAAAGTATAGATCTCAAAGTCTGTGCACAGAATTTAGCAAGGGCCTCGCACCTTCTGATGCATCAGGTAGGTGCACAATAGCATAGCCTAACCCTCTGTACTTTGGTCTATATTGATGCGGGACATAGACAGCCAGCTGATGACCAATCCATTAGTGCAATGGATGGCTGGAAGCATTTGTCTTTGCCTTTGCAATACCACAGAAGCAATGCATGGTCAATGTACAGCAATGACACACCTGTGTGAACAGCCAGGAGACCCCCCCCCCCCCCCCCCATGTTATGTTACATAGTTACATAGTTAGTACGGTCGAAAAAAGACATATGTCCATCAAGTTCAAGCAGGGAATTAAGGGGTAGGGGTGTGGCGCGATATTGGGGAAGGGATGAGATTTTATATTTCTTCATAAGCATTAATCTTATTTTGTCAATTAGGAACATTCAGCACCCACCCGCTATCAAGGCAGCTGCCTATCATGTCATGCCCTACCTGCACAGGTGTGCTGGCTACTCAAATGATCCAATTAAGGAGGCCATTTAGTCAGCAGCAGCAGAAGTCCTGTGCCTGGACGCTCCAACAGCGGCCAGACACAAGCAGAAGCAGAAGCAGCAGAAGCAGCAGCAGCACCACCTTTTGTTTTTTGGCTGCAGCAGCAGCAAGGCCCACAGGGCGGGCTAGCTGGCTAGCCAGCAAGCAGGTAGCAATGAAAGTAGGAATCTTTCTTTTTAACCCTGTAAGGGGGTGGTGCACTGTACCCGAAGATACTGCCATATCGGGTCAATGCATAGGGCGACGGAAGCAAGCTTCGAAATCGGCCCCCGTTCTCAAAAATCCATTTAATATATGGTCCCCAGATAGGGGACGTATCAGATATTAAACTGATAAGAACAGATACTACACTTGATCTTAGCCAAAAGGCCGAGAAGCGATAACCGTGAAAGGGGCGGGCCCAACAAGGTGCCCTTCATGGGCACTATCACTGCTTGCTGTCAGGGAGGCTGCCAGACAATTTTCCATGCACACTCTGGGCTGGGGGGCAGTCAACCACCAGTACACACAGCAGAACCTAAACCCATACCATTATTGCTAAGCAGCAAGACAGGGGCCCATTGCACTCCCACGGGGCCTTTTTAAATGCAATCCATAACCCGGACTTGCCAGGAACCCTTCTTACTCCTCCTACTTGCATGTGACACTGGGCTTAGGATCTGCATAGGAAACACACACACAAGCACACACCTACCTTTGTTGCCTGCAGATGCCTCCTTGGCTGTCCCCAAACGGTATCAAACCAACACCCACGGGAAGCTGTAAGCATAGAGGACATGCCTGCACCCCATTGGACTTACCTGTGTGGGTTAAACCCGGGTTATTTGACAACCTATGGCGGTGATGGTTCTGCTCAGGCAGAGCAGTGCTGATGCTCCTCATAAAGCTGTCGCTGCTGTGAAGGTTCTAGGTGACATCACAAATCCCTATGGTTACATACACAACAAAGCTGGGTTGTTGTTGTTTACACTCTGCAAGGCCTGTGGAAGTGAGTGACATCATAGCACTGTAGTTCTGAGGGTTCTAGATGGATGCAACAATCTCCTGTTGCTTCTATGAAGGCCATAATAGACGACATCACCAAACAGCTCCATAGTCACATACACAGCAAAGGAGAGATGTTGTTTACACCTAGTGATGTCAGTGGTATTGAGTGACATCACAGCACAGTGCTAAGGCTCCTGGGCCTGGACACAGCAGCGGCTGCAATATCTCAACGGAGAATACGTTTATATATATGTGTGTGTGTGCGCGTATATATATATATATATATATATATATATATATATATATATATATATATTTCTCCGCCGAAATCACTTTTAAACCCATTTCCACCTTTTTTTCCCTTCTCTTCCTCTTACTTTTTTTTCACGTTTTTTTACGTTTTTCTCCTTTTCGCCTCTTTTCTGGGCGTATTATTCTTCTTTTTCTTCTTTTTTTTCGTCTAATGCATACCCCATCAGTGCAGCAATGCTTATTCAATACCGCCAGCAGATGGAGACACTGGGGGATAATTTTCTAAGGATTTATACTGATTTTTCCTGTCTGAATTTGTCGCACAGAAAGTTGCAGGCCAAATATGTGTGACATTTCTGCGACTTTAGCTTCTAGAGCATTTTTACAACATTATACATAGGTGCTGAATACATAAAAAGCGACTGTTCAGCGACAGACAAGTCGCATCGGCTGAAAGTAGGCCAGAATGTCAGTCCATGTTGGAGCAGGTTTAGATACAGTCTAAAGTATAGATCTCAAAGTCTGTGCACAGAATTTAGCAAGGGCCTCGCACCTTCTGATGCATCAGGTAGGTGCACAATAGCATAGCCTAACCCTCTGTACTTTGGTCTATATTGATGCGGGACATAGACAGCCAGCTGATGACCAATCCATTAGTGCAATGGATGGCTGGAAGCATTTGTCTTTGCCTTTGCAATACCACAGAAGCAATGCATGGTCAATGTACAGCAATGACACACCTGTGTGAACAGCCAGGAGACCCCCCCCCCCCATGTTATGTTACATAGTTACATAGTTAGTACGGTCGAAAAAAGACATATGTCCATCAAGTTCAACCAGGGAATTAAGGGGTAGGGGTGTGGCGCGATATTGGGGAAGGGATGAGATTTTATATTTCTTCATAAGCATTAATCTTATTTTGTCAATTAGGAACATTCAGCACCCACCCGCTATCAAGGCAGCTGCCTATCATGTCATGCCCTACCTGCACAGGTGTGCTGGCTACTCAAATGATGCAATTAAGGAGGCCATTTAGTCAGCAGCAGCAGAAGTCCTGTGCCTGGACGCTCCAACAGCGGCCAGACACAAGCAGAAGCAGAAGCAGCAGAAGCAGCAGCAGCACCACCTTTTGTTTTTTGGCTGCAGCAGCAGCAAGGCCCACAGGGCTGGCTAGCTGGCTAGCCAGCAAGCAGGTAGCAATGAAAGTAGGAATCTTTCTTTTTAACCCTGTAAGGGGGTGGTGCACTGTACCCGAAGATACTGCCATATCGGGTCAATGCATAGGGCGACGGAAGCAAGCTTCGAAATCGGCCCCCGTTCTCAAAAATCCATTTAATATATGGTCCCCAGATAGGGGACGTATCAGATATTAAACTGATAAGAACAGATACTACACTTGATCTTAGCCAAAAGGCCGAGAAGCGATAACCGTGAAAGGGGCGGGCCCAACAAGGTGCCCTTCATGGGCACTATCACTGCTTGCTGTCAGGGAGGCTGCCAGACAATTTTCCATGCACACTCTGGGCTGGGGGGCAGTCAACCACCAGTACACACAGCAGAACCTAAACCCATACCATTATTGCTAAGCAGCAAGACAGGGGCCCATTGCACTCCCACGGGGCCTTTTTAAATGCAATCCATAACCCGGATTTGCCAGGAACCCTTCTTACTCCTCCTACTTGCATGTGACACTGGGCTTAGGATCTGCATAGGAAACACACACACAAGCACACACCTACCTTTGTTGCCTGCAGATGCCTCCTTGGCTGTCCCCAAACGGTATCAAACCAACACCCACGGGAAGCTGTAAGCATAGAGGACATGCCTGCACCCCATTGGACTTACCTGTGTGGGTTAAACCCGGGTTATTTGACAACCTATGGCGGTGATGGTTCTGCTCAGGCAGAGCAGTGCTGATGCTCCTCATAAAGCTGTCGCTGCTGTGAAGGTTCTAGGTGACATCACAAATCCCTATGGTTACATACACAACAAAGCTGGGTTGTTGTTGTTTACAGTCTGCAAGGCCTGTGGAAGTGAGTGACATCATAGCACTGTAGTTCTGAGGGTTCTAGATGGATGCAACAATCTCCTGTTGCTTCTATGAAGGCCATAATAGACGACATCACCAAACAGCTCCATAGTCACATACACAGCAAAGGAGAGATGTTGTTTACACCTAGTGATGTCAGTGGTATTGAGTGACATCACAGCACAGTGCTAAGGCTCCTGGGCCTGGACACAGCAGCGGCTGCAATATCTCAACGGAGAATACGTTTATATATATGTGTGTGTGTGCGCGTATATATATATATATATATATATATATATATATATATATATATATATTCTCCGCCGAAATCACTTTTAAACCCATTTCCACCTTTTTTTCCCTTCTCTTCCTCTTACTTTTTTTTCACGTTTTTTTACGTTTTTCTCCTTTTCGCCTCTTTTCTGGGCATATTATTCTTCTTTTTCTTCTTTTTTTTCGTCTAATGCATACCCCATCAGTGCAGCAATGCTTATTCAATACCGCCAGCAGATGGAGACACTGGGGGATAATTTTCTAAGGATTTATACTGATTTTTCCTGTCTGAATTTGTCGCACAGAAAGTTGCAGGCCAAATATGTGTGACATTTCTGCGACTTTAGCTTCTAGAGCATTTTTACAACATTATACATAGGTGCTGAATACATAAAAAGCGACTGTTCAGCGACAGACAAGTCGCATCGGCTGAAAGTAGGCCAGAATGTCAGTCCATGTTGGAGCAGGTTTAGATACAGTCTAAAGTATAGATCTCAAAGTCTGTGCACAGAATTTAGCAAGGGCCTCGCACCTTCTGATGCATCAGGTAGGTGCACAATAGCATAGCCTAACCCTCTGTACTTTGGTCTATATTGATGCGGGACATAGACAGCCAGCTGATGACCAATCCATTAGTGCAATGGATGGCTGGAAGCATTTGTCTTTGCCTTTGCAATACCACAGAAGCAATGCATGGTCAATGTACAGCAATGACACACCTGTGTGAACAGCCAGGAGACCCCCCCCCCCCCCCCCATGTTATGTTACATAGTTACATAGTTAGTACGGTCGAAAAAAGACATATGTCCATCAAGTTCAACCAGGGAATTAAGGGGTAGGGGTGTGGCGCGATGTTGGGGAAGGGATGAGATTTTATATTTCTTTATAAGCATTAATCTTATTTTGTCAATTAGGAACATTCAGCACCCACCCGCTATCAAGGCAGCTGCCTATCATGTCATGCCCTACCTGCACAGGTGTGCTGGCTACTCAAATGATCCAATTAAGGAGGCCATTTAGTCAGCAGCAGCAGAAGTCCTGTGCCTGGACGCTCCAACAGCGGCCAGACACAAGCAGAAGCAGAAGCAGCAGCAGCACCACCTTTTGTTTTTTGGCTGCAGCAGCAGCAAGGCCCACAGGGCTGGCTAGCTGGCTAGCCAGCAAGCAGGTAGCAATGAAAGTAGGAATCTTTCTTTTTAACCCTGTAAGGGGGTGGTGCACTGTACCCGAAGATACTGCCATATCGGGTCAATGCATAGGGCGACGGAAGCAAGCTTCGAAATCGGCCCCCGTTCTCAAAAATCCATTTAATATATGGTCCCCAGATAGGGGACGTATCAGATATTAAACTGATAAGAACAGATTTTTTTTTTTTTTTTTTTTTTTATTGAAAAGGAAATATACAATACATAACCAAGTAAATCATTCAAAAAATTACATATTCATCTGAAAAACACATGAATAACACATATTTGACATATACAATATATACAGGAAGCATGTCTTTACATGTACATATAACAAAAAGCTTTCCCTTCATGACTTTCCCTCAGAAAAAATAAATTGCAGCGGATTCTGTCCCTCCAACTGTCCCTTCATATCAGGATATAATCTGTAAGAAAAGAAAAAGAAAGACAAATAAGAATACAATCATAACCAGTACTTCCATTTTTTGTGTTTCCAGATCCCCTCTGCATCATCAGAACCATAGTTTTTCCTATCACATAATACGTAAAGGTAAATTTTACCACGGATCATGCCCAGACATTCCTTCACACTTACTTCAGTTTGATTGAAAATCCTAATATTCCTTACATCCCACAGAACCTCTTTTACACAATTTACTATGAACCATAACACTCTTGCCTTCTCTCTCTCCACTGCACACAAACCAAACATCATCATATTAAAGGATAACATTTCAATTCCAGTAAGATTTTTAATTAGACCAGACATTCTTCTCCACACAGACTTCGCATAACCACACTCCCAAAACACATGTACATAATTCTCACATCCACCGCAACCATCCCTGGGACACACTTCACTGTCTACCAATCTCCTTCTCCTCTGAAATTCCCTTGTTGGCAGACACCCATGAGCTAACATCCAAGACAAGTCCTTTTGTTTATTTGTCAGTTCCTTGTGACTGACATTTTTCCACACTACCTTACAATCCTTCTCAGACAGACCTCCCACACATTCCACTGTTTCTCTCTGCTCCAACACTTTCATCACCTTCTTACTATCATTCCATTCAGTCACACATTCCAGATTATTTTTCCTGACACACCGCCCTATTCTCTGATAGAACCAAGGAACCTCAAAACTTACAGGTACCCTTAAGTCCCTTTCCATTAGCTTATATTTCAACAACACATTACCAGCCAAATACCTTACCATGCACCCAAACACACATTCCTTCTTACTTACAGCGAGACAAAAACTGACATACTTCACAGCCAGGAACACTTCCACATTCATCATTCCTTTCCCACCATGCATTCTGCTTTTCACCACCTTCCCACGACTCAATTTCTCCATCCTTGAATTCCATAAGAAAACAAAGATCTCCCTGATAATTCTTGCCAGACACCTATCCGGTGGAGGAAACACATAATTAACATAAAGCAAAATAGGAATTATAACAGCTTTAATAACCAGAATCCTTCCCTCAATCGATAAAGTCCTTAAAGACCAGAAGTTTATTTTATTCCCCACCCTCCCCAAAACCCTCTCCCAACTTTCTTTCCCATACAAATCATTATCAAACACCACCCCAAGCACTTCCACACCCCCCTCTCTCACAGGCCACTCGCACAACCCACTCTCTCCCCACCCCTCAAAAAATTTACAACCACTCTTCCCAACATTAAGCTTAAACCCACTCATTAAACAGAAACACTCAGTCAATAACTTAGCACGCCTTACCCCTGCCATTGACTTACATACAACAGTAACATCATCCATGTAACCAATCACTCGCATATCCTTCCCATGACTACCAGGTATTTCTATACCCCGCATCACCTTATCTCTCCTAATCATCCCCAACAAAGGCTCAATCATACAAATAAAAAGAATTGGCGACAGGGGACACCCCTGCCGCACTCCAGATTTTATACTCACCTCCCTACTCAGAAAACCATTGACCTGAATCTTACTATAAATGTCCCTATACAAACATTCAATCCACTTCACCATTCTGTCCGGCACATTCATCCTCCTCAAAACCCTAAACAATAAATCATGCACCACCCTATCATACGCTTTTTCAAAATCCACCGTAACAACAGCCACACCTTGCTTCCTAGTTTTACAGTCCCACAATACATCCCTCAGACCTAACAGACATTCAGAAATCCTACGATCAGGCACTGCACACATTTGCTCCTCACCTACCATACAATCAATCACATCCTTTAACCTATTCGCAATAACTTTAGCAATAATTTTGTAATCACAATTCAAGAGCGCTATAGGCCTCCAATTTTTAAGATCCCTCTTATCCCCTTTTTTAAACAATAACACAGTCACACTCTCACTCATACTTTTAGATAACTTCCCTCTCCTAAGTACTTCCTTACACACCTCCCATACATAATCCCCTAACATATCCCAAAACACAAGATAAAATTCCACAGGCAAACCATCACTCCCTGCCACCTTTCCTTTCTTCATCCCATTCACAGCATCCTCCACCTCACTCTTCCTCACATCCTCTTCCATAAAGAACCCATCAATTTCATCCAAACGCTTATCCACATATCCCAAACATTCCTCCTCTAGAGTCACGTCCCGCTCCTTCTCCGTGAATAAATCAGAATAAAACTTCCACACTTCCTCTAACACCTCATCCTTACCAAAGACCTCTACCCCATCATTCTTAAAAACACTCATCATCTCAGTTTTTTTACTGAATGCCTTTTTAAAGAAAAATTTGCTACATTTCTCATCCTTCTCTTTCACTTCAACCCTAGCCTGTGCAATAATCTTCCTTCCATTCCTCTCCAGACACTCATTCACACTTCCACGAGCTTCCTCAATCTCCTTCTCAACACTCATCCCCAAACGCCTCAATTCATACAAATACTCTAACCTTCTTTGCCATCTCTCATACTCTTCTCTATCTTTCCTCCCTTTCTCACACCCTTTTTTAATAAAAAACCTTTTAGTCTCTAACTTCACCCACTCCCACCACTCAACCACACTATAAAATGCATCCTTCCTCAACACCCATCCATCAAAACGCTCCCTATATTCTTGTAATACACATTCATTATCCAATAAAGACACATTCAACTTCCAAACACCCTTTCCATACTCACTTAGACCACCACCTTTTACCACACACTCAATCCAGGCATGATCCGTGAACGGTAACCTCCTCCGTCTGAAATTAGAAACAGACATTAGTTTTGAGACAAAAATGAAATCAATACGCGAACTTGTATTGTTAGAGAAATATGTATAACCGATAGTACCATCATTATGGGCAACAAAGGAATCCTTTAACCCAAATAAATTTACAATCTCTTTAAGCTGCTTACTAGTACTGTCTAAACCAGACCCACCACCCACCGTAGTACTACTCCTATCCCCCTCTGTTATTATACAATTGAAATCCCCTATAAGGAACACATCATCCCTCCCACTCAAAAAGAAATATAATTTCTCAAACACCTCCCCTCTTTCCTTCCTCCCAGTTGGAGCATAAACATTAATTACTTTATATGTGAAACCCCTGAAAATAAAATGCACTAATAATACCCTACCCGGAACAATATGGACAACTTTTTTAACAACAAACTCATTACTTTTGAACAAAATCCCCACCCCCGAATTACGTTCCATTGAACCAGACCATACCGATTGCCCATAAGGCCAGGAGATATTTGGCTCCCCATCCAAGCAGCACTCCTGGAGACCTAGAACATCAAAAGAATATCTAGAAAGTAAATCAAAAATGGCGGATCTCCTTTCTAAAGATCTAATACTGCGGACATTTAGAGAACCAATTGTTAAACTCATTCAAACATTTGAAGGAAAAAAAGGAAATACAAAATCAAGCATTATCAAAAGGAGGCCTAGCCTTTCCCCGACCTCTACCCTTATTTTTTGCCTCCCCTTCCTTAAACTTAAGAGTCTTTGTCAATTTTTTGACTGAACATTCCTCCAAATAACCTGTGCCCAGGGAGGATAAAGAGGAGTCAGAATCAATCTGACATGACGACCCTCCACCTGCCTCCTCCCTTCCCGGGCTAGGAAAGTCCTCAATCCTTTGACTCTGAGGAGTCGGACAGTCATCCTCCGATTCTTCCACCGGCATCTTTCTCTTCAAGGATTCTTTGTCCACAGTCATCTCCTCTGGGGGATCAGAGGCCTCCGAAACAGATGCCCCCGAAACAGACTCCGCCTTCTCCCCCTCTGCCACCAAAGCATCCGGAACAGACCTAGAAATGGAAGGAAAAACAGGGGCAGACTCTGCTTCACTGGTCAGCACGCTAACCTCTGCATCGCCTGCCCTGGCAGCATTGGAGTCCTCAGGAACTGTCCCACCTCGAAGAGCCATTGCATATGATCGGGGTGCCCCGGACTGGTAAGTGGGGCAACTCCTAGCCAGGTGATCCGAAGAACCACAGAAATGACACTTGCGTTTCTCGGGACAGTCTGCAGTGCGGTGATCAGGCTTGTGGCAGTTCCTGCAAACCTGCCCGGTTGTACAGTTCTCTCTGGTATGACCAAAGCAAAAACAGTCCCGGCAAAAACTTGGCATCCCCGGGTAGTGCAGAAACCCCCTGTTGTTCCCTATCGCAAAGTTCTGCGGGGGGTGACAAAAACCTTCAGCACCACCCTCGGGGGCAGGCCTAAACTCCACCCAAAAACGTCTCATGCCTGTGAAAGTCCCCAGGATGTTATTTTTCCTCTCCGCACCAGAAACAGACACACAATACCTTCTTAGAAAGGTCTGGATCTCCTCATCCCGCACAAAAGGGTTGTACATATGCACTACCACTGGAACTTTCTTAGGCCGAGCCTCGCAGGAAATGAATCGGATCCCTTGTAGGTCAGGGTGAGAAGCATTCTCCTTACTCCGGTAGAGACAGGTACGGAGATCATCCAGGTTGTAGAAGGTCACGTCAAAGAATCCTTGGCTGGGAAAGACCTGGACACAGAAGATGGAAGCATGCGGCATCCTCAGCACTCCCTCCACGACCTTCTGCTGGACATGCAAAATCCCGTAGGCACTCCTCTTTTCCTCCTCGATAAACAGCCGTACTGTATTAGGAGCGTTCGGCGCATTAGCCATCCTCTCCGGCAGACCCGTCCTCCGATGATCACCTTCCCGTTATCCTGGGACTAAGCCCTCTCCCCAATAGCAGCAGGTGGGTGAAGCCCAGGCAATAAACCTGGGCGATCCCACAAGGCCGAGGAGAGGGGTACCCGAATACCTTAGGGCAAGACACTTGATCTTAGCCAAAAGGCCGAGAAGCGATAACCGTGAAAGGGGCGGGCCCAACAAGGTGCCCTTCATGGGCACTATCACTGCTTGCTGTCAGGGAGGCTGCCAGAC
This sequence comes from Hyla sarda, assembly GCF_029499605.1. Lineage (NCBI taxonomy): Eukaryota > Metazoa > Chordata > Amphibia > Anura > Hylidae > Hyla > Hyla sarda. The sequence continues at coordinate 159,731 of NW_026610742.1, forward strand.
AATTTTCCATGCACACTCTGGGCTGGGGGGCAGTCAACCACCAGTACACACAGCAGAACCTAAACCCATACCATTATTGCTAAGCAGCAAGACAGGGGCCCATTGCACTCCCACGGGGCCTTTTTAAATGCAATCCATAACCCGGATTTGCCAGGAACCCTTCTTACTCCTCCTACTTGCATGTGACACTGGGCTTAGGATCTGCATAGGAAACACACACACAAGCACACACCTACCTTTGTTGCCTGCAGATGCCTCCTTGGCTGTCCTCAAACGGTATCAAACCAACACCCACGGGAAGCTGTAAGCATAGAGGACATGCCTGCACCCCATTGGACTTACCTGTGTGGGTTAAACCCGGGTTATTTGACAACCTATGGCGGTGATGGTTCTGCTCAGGCAGAGCAGTGCTGATGCTCCTCATAAAGCTGTCGCTGCTGTGAAGGTTCTAGGTGACATCACAAATCCCTATGGTTACATACACAACAAAGCTGGGTTGTTGTTGTTTACACTCTGCAAGGCCTGTGGAAGTGAGTGACATCATAGCACTGTAGTTCTGAGGGTTCTAGATGGATGCAACAATCTCCTGTTGCTTCTATGAAGGCCATAATAGACGACATCACCAAACAGCTCCATAGTCACATACACAGCAAAGGAGAGATGTTGTTTACACCTAGTGATGTCAGTGGTATTGAGTGACATCACAGCACAGTGCTAAGGCTCCTGGGCCTGGACACAGCAGCGGCTGCAATATCTCAACAGAGAATACGTTTATATATATGTGTGTGTGTGCGCGTATATATATATATATATATATATATATATATATATATATATATATATATTTCTCCGCCGAAATCACTTTTAAACCCATTTCCACCTTTTTTTCCCTTCTCTTCCTCTTACTTTTTTTTCACGTTTTTTTACGTTTTTCTCCTTTTCGCCTCTTTTCTGGGCGTATTATTCTTCTTTTTCTTCTTTTTTTTCGTCTAATGCATACCCCATCAGTGCAGCAATGCTTATTCAATACCGCCAGCAGATGGAGACACTGGGGGATAATTTTCTAAGGATTTATACTGATTTTTCCTGTCTGAATTTGTCGCACAGAAAGTTGCAGGCCAAATATGTGTGACATTTCTGCGACTTTAGCTTCTAGAGCATTTTTACAACATTATACATAGGTGCTGAATACATAAAAAGCGACTGTTCAGCGACAGACAAGTCGCATCGGCTGAAAGTAGGCCAGAATGTCAGTCCATGTTGGAGCAGGTTTAGATACAGTCTAAAGTATAGATCTCAAAGTCTGTGCACAGAATTTAGCAAGGGCCTCGCACCTTCTGATGCATCAGGTAGGTGCACAATAGCATAGCCTAACCCTCTGTACTTTGGTCTATATTGATGCGGGACATAGACAGCCAGCTGATGACCAATCCATTAGTGCAATGGATGGCTGGAAGCATTTGTCTTTGCCTTTGCAATACCACAGAAGCAATGCATGGTCAATGTACAGCAATGACACACCTGTGTGAACAGCCAGGAGACCCCCCCCCCCCCCCCCCCATGTTATGTTACATAGTTACATAGTTAGTACGGTCGAAAAAAGACATATGTCCATCAAGTTCAACCAGGGAATTAAGGGGTAGGGGTGTGGCGCGATATTGGGGAAGGGATGAGATTTTATATTTCTTCATAAGCATTAATCTTATTTTGTCAATTAGGAACATTCAGCACCCACCCGCTATCAAGGCAGCTGCCTATCATGTCATGCCCTACCTGCACAGGTGTGCTGGCTACTCAAATGATCCAATTAAGGAGGCCATTTAGTCAGCAGCAGCAGAAGTCCTGTGCCTGGACGCTCCAACAGCGGCCAGACACAAGCAGAAGCAGAAGCAGCAGAAGCAGCAGCAGCACCACCTTTTGTTTTTTGGCTGCAGCAGCAGCAGCAAGGCCCACAGGGCTGGCTAGCTGGCTAGCCAGCAAGCAGGTAGCAATGAAAGTAGGAATCTTTCTTTTTAACCCTGTAAGGGGGTGGTGCACTGTACCCGAAGATACTGCCATATCGGGTCAATGCATAGGGCGACGGAAGCAAGCTTCGAAATCGGCCCCCGTTCTCAAAAATCCATTTAATATATGGTCCCCAGATAGGGGACGTATCAGATATTAAACTGATAAGAACAGATACTACACTTGATCTTAGCCAAAAGGCCGAGAAGCGATAACCGTGAAAGGGGCGGGCCCAACAAGGTGCCCTTCATGGGCACTATCACTGCTTGCTGTCAGGGAGGCTGCCAGACAATTTTCCATGCACACTCTGGGCTGGGGGGCAGTCAACCACCAGTACACACAGCAGAACCTAAACCCATACCATTATTGCTAAGCAGCAAGACAGGGGCCCATTGCACTCCCACGGGGCCTTTTTAAATGCAATCCATAACCCGGATTTGCCAGGAACCCTTCTTACTCCTCCTACTTGCATGTGACACTGGGCTTAGGATCTGCATAGGAAACACACACACAAGCACACACCTACCTTTGTTGCCTGCAGATGCCTCCTTGGCTGTCCCCAAACGGTATCAAACCAACACCCACGGGAAGCTGTAAGCATAGAGGACATGCCTGCACCCCATTGGACTTACCTGTGTGGGTTAAACCCGGGTTATTTGACAACCTATGGCGGTGATGGTTCTGCTCAGGCAGAGCAGTGCTGATGCTCCTCATAAAGCTGTCGCTGCTGTGAAGGTTCTAGGTGACATCACAAATCCCTATGGTTACATACACAACAAAGCTGGGTTGTTGTTGTTTACACTCTGCAAGGCCTGTGGAAGTGAGTGACATCATAGCACTGTAGTTCTGAGGGTTCTAGATGGATGCAACAATCTCCTGTTGCTTCTATGAAGGCCATAATAGACGACATCACCAAACAGCTCCATAGTCACATACACAGCAAAGGAGAGATGTTGTTTACACCTAGTGATGTCAGTGGTATTGTGTGACATCACAGCACAGTGCTAAGGCTCCTGGGCCTGGACACAGCAGCGGCTGCAATATCTCAACGGAGAATACGTTTATATATATGTGTGTGTGTGCGCGTATATATATATATATATATATATATATATATATATATATATATTTCTCCGCCAAAATCACTTTTAAACCCATTTCCACCTTTTTTTCCCTTCTCTTCCTCTTACTTTTTTTTCACGTTTTTTTACGTTTTTCTCCTTTTCGCCTCTTTTCTGGGCGTATTATTCTTCTTTTTCTTCTTTTTTTCGTCTAATGCATACCCCATCAGTGCAGCAATGCTTATTCAATACCGCCAGCAGATGGAGACACTGGGGGATAATTTTCTAAGGATTTATACTGATTTTTCCTGTCTGAATTTGTCGCACAGAAAGTTGCAGGCCAAATATGTGTGACATTTCTGCGACTTTAGCTTCTAGAGCATTTTTACAACATTATACATAGGTGCTGAATACATAAAAAGCGACTGTTCAGCGACAGACAAGTCGCATCGGCTGAAAGTAGGCCAGAATGTCAGTCCATGTTGGAGCAGGTTTAGATACAGTCTAAAGTATAGATCTCAAAGTCTGTGCACAGAATTTAGCAAGGGCCTCGCACCTTCTGATGCATCAGGTAGGTGCACAATAGCATAGCCTAACCCTCTGTACTTTGGTCTATATTGATGCGGGACATAGACAGCCAGCTGATGACCAATCCATTAGTGCAATGGATGGCTGGAAGCATTTGTCTTTGCCTTTGCAATACCACAGAAGCAATGCATGGTCAATGTACAGCAATGACACACCTGTGTGAACAGCCAGGAGACCCCCCCCCCCCCATGTTATGTTACATAGTTACATAGTTAGTACGGTCGAAAAAAGACATATGTCCATCAAGTTCAACCAGGGAATTAAGGGGTAGGGGTGTGGCGCGATATTGGGGAAGGGATGAGATTTTATATTTCTTCATAAGCATTAATCTTATTTTGTCAATTAGGAACATTCAGCACCCACCCGCTATCAAGGCAGCTGCCTATCATGTCATGCCCTACCTGCACAGGTGTGCTGGCTACTCAAATGATCCAATTAAGGAGGCCATTTAGTCAGCAGCAGCAGAAGTCCTGTGCCTGGACGCTCCAACAGCGGCCAGACACAAGCAGAAGCAGAAGCAGCAGAAGCAGCAGCAGCACCACCTTTTGTTTTTTGGCTGCAGCAGCAGCAAGGCCCACAGGGCTGGCTAGCTGGCTAGCCAGCAAGCAGGTAGCAATGAAAGTAGGAATCTTTCTTTTTAACCCTGTAAGGGGGTGGTGCACTGTACCCGAAGATTCTGCCATATCGGGTCAATGCATAGGGCGACGGAAGCAAGCTTCGAAATCGGCCCCCGTTCTCAAAAATCCATTTAATATATGGTCCCCAGATAGGGGACGTATCAGATATTAAACTGATAAGAACAGATACTACACTTGATCTTAGCCAAAAGGCCGAGAAGCGATAACCGTGAAAGGGGCGGGCCCAACAAGGTGCCCTTCATGGGCACTATCACTGCTTGCTGTCAGGGAGGCTGCCAGACAATTTTCCATGCACACTCTGGGCTGGGGGGCAGTCAACCACCAGTACACACAGCAGAACCTAAACCCATACCATTATTGCTAAGCAGCAAGACAGGGGCCCATTGCACTCCCACGGGGCCTTTTTAAATGCAATCCATAACCCGGATTTGCCAGGAACCCTTCTTACTCCTCCTACTTGCATGTGACACTGGGCTTAGGATCTGCATAGGAAACACACACACAAGCACACACCTACCTTTGTTGCCTGCAGATGCCTCCTTGGCTGTCCCCAAACGGTATCAAACCAACACCCACGGGAAGCTGTAAGCATAGAGGACATGCCTGCACCCCATTGGACTTACCTGTGTGGGTTAAACCCGGGTTATTTGACAACCTATGGCGGTGATGGTTCTGCTCAGGCAGAGCAGTGCTGATGCTCCTCATAAAGCTGTCGCTGCTGTGAAGGTTCTAGGTGACATCACAAATCCCTATGGTTACATACACAACAAAGCTGGGTTGTTGTTGTTTACACTCTGCAAGGCCTGTGGAAGTGAGTGACATCATAGCACTGTAGTTCTGAGGGTTCTAGATGGATGCAACAATCTCCTGTTGCTTCTATGAAGGCCATAATAGACGACATCACCAAACAGCTCCATAGTCACATACACAGCAAAGGAGAGATGTTGTTTACACCTAGTGATGTCAGTGGTATTGAGTGACATCACAGCACAGTGCTAAGGCTCCTGGGCCTGGACACAGCAGCGGCTGCAATATCTCAACGGAGAATACGTTTATATATATGTGTGTGTGTGCGCGTATATGTATATATATATATATATATATATATATATATATATATATATATATATATATATATTTCTCCGCCGAAATCACTTTTAAACCCATTTCCACCTTTTTTTCCCTTCTCTTCCTCTTACTTTTTTTTCACGTTTTTTTACGTTTTTCTCCTTTTCGCCTCTTTTCTGGGCGTATTATTCTTCTTTTTCTTCTTTTTTTTCGTCTAATGCATACCCCATCAGTGCAGCAATGCTTATTCAATACCGCCAGCAGATGGAGACACTGGGGGATAATTTTCTAAGGATTTATACTGATTTTTCCTGTCTGAATTTGTCGCACAGAAAGTTGCAGGCCAAATATGTGTGACATTTCTGCGACTTTAGCTTCTAGAGCATTTTTACAACATTATACATAGGTGCTGAATACATAAAAAGCGACTGTTCAGCGACAGACAAGTCGCATCGGCTGAAAGTAGGCCAGAATGTCAGTCCATGTTGGAGCAGGTTTAGATACAGTCTAAAGTATAGATCTCAAAGTATGTGCACAGAATTTAGCAAGGGCCTCGCACCTTCTGATGCATCAGGTAGGTGCACAATAGCATAGCCTAACCCTCTGTACTTTGGTCTATATTGATGCGGGACATAGACAGCCAGCTGATGACCAATCCATTAGTGCAATGGATGGCTGGAAGCATTTGTCTTTGCCTTTGCAATACCACAGAAGCAATGCATGGTCAATGTACAGCAATGACACACCTGTGTGAACAGCCAGGAGACCCCCCCCCCCCCATGTTATGTTACATAGTTACATAGTTAGTACGGTCGAAAAAAGACATATGTCCATCAAGTTCAACCAGGGAATTAAGGGGTAGGGGTGTGGCGCGATATTGGGGAAGGGATGAGATTTTATATTTCTTCATAAGCATTAATCTTATTTTGTCAATTAGGAACATTCAGCACCCACCCGCTATCAAGGCAGCTGCCTATCATGTCATGCCCTACCTGCACAGGTGTGCTGGCTACTCAAATGATCCAATTAAGGAGGCCATTTAGTCAGCAGCAGCAGAAGTCCTGTGCCTGGACGCTCCAACAGCGGCCAGACACAAGCAGAAGCAGAAGCAGCAGAAGCAGCAGCAGCACCACCTTTTGTTTTTTGGCTGCAGCAGCAGCAAGGCCCACAGGGCTGGCTAGCTGGCTAGCCAGCAAGCAGGTAGCAATGAAAGTAGGAATCTTTCTTTTTAACCCTGTAAGGGGGTGGTGCACTGTACCCGAAGATACTGCCATATCGGGTCAATGCATAGGGCGATGGAAGCAAGCTTCGAAATCGGCCCCCGTTCTCAAAAATCCATTTAATATATGGTCCCCAGATAGGGGACGTATCAGATATTAAACTGATAAGAACAGATACTACACTTGATCTTAGCCAAAAGGCCGAGAAGCGATAACCGTGAAAGGGGCGGGCCCAACAAGGTGCCCTTCATGGGCACTATCACTGCTTGCTGTCAGGGAGGCTGCCAGACAATTTTCCATGCACACTCTGGGCTGGGGGGCAGTCAACCACCAGTACACACAGCAGAACCTAAACCCATACCATTATTGCTAAGCAGCAAGACAGGGGCCCATTGCACTCCCACGGGGCCTTTTTAAATGCAATCCATAACCCGGATTTGCCAGGAACCCTTCTTACTCCTCCTACTTGCATGTGACACTGGGCTTAGGATCTGCATAGGAAACACACACACAAGCACACACCTACCTTTGTTGCCTGCAGATGCCTCCTTGGCTGTCCCCAAACGGTATCAAACCAACACCCACGGGAAGCTGTAAGCATAGAGGACATGCCTGCACCCCATTGGACTTACCTGTGTGGGTTAAACCCGGGTTATTTGACAACCTATGGCGGTGATGGTTCTGCTCAGGCAGAGCAGTGCTGATGCTCCTCATAAAGCTGTCGCTGCTGTGAAGGTTCTAGGTGACATCACAAATCCCTATGGTTACATACACAACAAAGCTGGGTTGTTGTTGTTTACACTCTGCAAGGCCTGTGGAAGTGAGTGACATCATAGCACTGTAGTTCTGAGGGTTCTAGATGGATGCAACAATCTCCTGTTGCTTCTATGAAGGCCATAATAGACGACATCACCAAACAGCTCCATAGTCACATACACAGCAAAGGAGAGATGTTGTTTACACCTAGTGATGTCAGTGGTATTGAGTGACATCACAGCACAGTGCTAAGGCTCCTGGGCCTGGATACAGCAGCGGCTGCAATATCTCAACGGAGAATACGTTTATATATATGTGTGTGTGTGCGCGTATATATATATATATATATATATATATATATATATATATATATATATATTCTCCGCCGAAATCACTTTTAAACCCATTTCCACCTTTTTTTCCCTTCTCTTCCTCTTACTTTTTTTTCACGTTTTTTTACGTTTTTCTCCTTTTCGCCTCTTTTCTGGGCGTATTATTCTTCTTTTTCTTCTTTTTTTTCGTCTAATGCATACCCCATCAGTGCAGCAATGCTTATTCAATACCGCCAGCAGATGGAGACACTGGGGGATAATTTTCTAAGGATTTATACTGATTTTTCCTGTCTGAATTTGTCGCACAGAAAGTTGCAGGCCAAATATGTGTGACATTTCTGCGACTTTAGCTTCTAGAGCATTTTTACAACATTATACATAGGTGCTGAATACATAAAAAGCGACTGTTCAGCGACAGACAAGTCGCATCGGCTGAAAGTAGGCCAGAATGTCAGTCCATGTTGGAGCAGGTTTAGATACAGTCTAAAGTATAGATCTCAAAGTCTGTGCACAGAATTTAGCAAGGGCCTCGCACCTTCTGATGCATCAGGTAGGTGCACAATAGCATAGCCTAACCCTCTGTACTTTGGTCTATATTGATGCGGGACATAGACAGCCAGCTGATGACCAATCCATTAGTGCAATGGATGGCTGGAAGCATTTGTCTTTGCCTTTGCAATACCACAGAAGCAATGCATGGTCAATGTACAGCAATGACACACCTGTGTGAACAGCCAGGAGACCCCCCCCCCCCCCCATGTTATGTTACATAGTTATATAGTTAGTACGGTCGAAAAAAGACATATGTCCATCAAGTTCAACCAGGGAATTAAGGGGTAGGGGTGTGGCGCGATATTGGGGAAGGGATGAGATTTTATATTTCTTCATAAGCATTAATCTTATTTTGTCAATTAGGAACATTCAGCACCCACCCGCTATCAAGGCAGCTGCCTATCATGTCATGCCCTACCTGCACAGGTGTGCTGGCTACTCAAATGATCCAATTAAGGAGGCCATTTAGTCAGCAGCAGCAGAAGTCCTGTGCCTGGACGCTCCAACAGCGGCCAGACACAAGCAGAAGCAGAAGCAGCAGCAGCACCACCTTTTGTTTTTTGGCTGCAGCAGCAGCAAGGCCCACAGGGCTGGCTAGCTGGCTAGCCAGCAAGCAGGTAGCAATGAAAGTAGGAATCTTTCTTTTTAACCCTGTAAGGGGGTGGTGCACTGTACCCGAAGATACTGCCATATCGGGTCAATGCATAGGGCGACGGAAGCAAGCTTCGAAATCGGCCCCCGTTCTCAAAAATCCATTTAATATATGGTCCCCAGATAGGGGACGTATCAGATATTGAACTGATAAGAACAGATACTACACTTGATCTTAGCCAAAAGGCCGAGAAGCGATAACCGTGAAAGGGGCGGGCCCAACAAGGTGCCCTTCATGGGCACTATCACTGCTTGCTGTCAGGGAGGCTGCCAGACAATTTTCCATGCACACTCTGGGCTGGGGGGCAGTCAACCACCAGTACACACAGCAGAACCTAAACCCATACCATTATTGCACCCATACCATTATTGCTAAGCAGCAAGACAGGGGCCCATTGCACTCCCACGGGGCCTTTTTAAATGCAATCCATAACCCGGATTTGCCAGGAACCCTTCTTACTCCTCCTACTTGCATGTGACACTGGGCTTAGGATCTGCATAGGAAACACACACACAAGCACACACCTACCTTTGTTGCCTGCAGATGCCTCCTTGGCTGTCCCCAAACGGTATCAAACCAACACCCACGGGAAGCTGTAAGCATAGAGGACATGCCTGCACCCCATTGGACTTACCTGTGTGGGTTAAACCCGGGTTATTTGACAACCTATGGCGGTGATGGTTCTGCTCAGGCAGAGCAGTGCTGATGCTCCTCATAAAGCTGTCGCTGCTGTGAAGGTTCTAGGTGACATCACAAATCCCTATGGTTACATACACAACAAAGCTGGGTTGTTGTTGTTTACACTCTGCAAGGCCTGTGGAAGTGAGTGACATCATAGCACTGTAGTTCTGAGGGTTCTAGATGGATGCAACAATCTCCTGTTGCTTCTATGAAGGCCATAATAGACGACATCACCAAACAGCTCCATAGTCACATACACAGCAAAGGAGAGATGTTGTTTACACCTAGTGATGTCAGTGGTATTGAGTGACATCACAGCACAGTGCTAAGGCTCCTGGGCCTGGACACAGCAGCGGCTGCAATATCTCAACGGAGAATACGTTTATATATATGTGTGTGTGTGCGCGTATATATATATATATATATATATATATATATATATATATATATATATTTCTCCGCCGAAATCACTTTTAAACCCATTTCCACCTTTTTTTCCCTTCTCTTCCTCTTACTTTTTTTTCACGTTTTTTTACGTTTTTCTCCTTTTCGCCTCTTTTCTGGGCGTATTATTCTTCTTTTTCTTCTTTTTTTTCGTCTAATGCATACCCCATCAGTGCAGCAATGCTTATTCAATACCGCCAGCAGATGGAGACACTGGGGGATAATTTTCTAAGGATTTATACTGATTTTTCCTGTCTGAATTTGTCGCACAGAAAGTTGCAGGCCAAATATGTGTGACATTTCTGCGACTTTAGCTTCTAGAGCATTTTTACAACATTATACATAGGTGCTGAATACATAAAAAGCGACTGTTCAGCGACAGACAAGTCGCATCGGCTGAAAGTAGGCCAGAATGTCAGTCCATGTTGGAGCAGGTTTAGATACAGTCTAAAGTATAGATCTCAAAGTCTGTGCACAGAATTTAGCAAGGGCCTCGCACCTTCTGATGCATCAGGTAGGTGCACAATAGCATAGCCTAACCCTCTGTACTTTGGTCTATATTGATGCGGGACATAGACAGCCAGCTGATGACCAATCCATTAGTGCAATGGATGGCTGGAAGCATTTGTCTTTGCCTTTGCAATACCACAGAAGCAATGCATGGTCAATGTACAGCAATGACACACCTGTGTGAACAGCCAGGAGACCCCCCCCCCCCCATGTTATGTTACATAGTTACATAGTTAGTACGGTCGAAAAAAGACATATGTCCATCAAGTTCAACCAGGGAATTAAGGGGTAGGGGTGTGGCGCGATATTGGGGAAGGGATGAGATTTTATATTTCTTCATAAGCATTAATCTTATTTTGTCAATTAGGAACATTCAGCACCCACCCGCTATCAAGGCAGCTGCCTATCATGTCATGCCCTACCTGCACAGGTGTGCTGGCTACTCAAATGATCCAATTAAGGAGGCCATTTAGTCAGCAGCAGCAGAAGTCCTGTGCCTGGACGCTCCAACAGCGGCCAGACACAAGCAGAAGCAGAAGCAGCAGAAGCAGCAGCAGCACCACCTTTTGTTTTTTGGCTGCAGCAGCAGCAAGGCCCACAGGGCTGGCTAGCTGGCTAGCCAGCAAGCAGGTAGCAATGAAAGTAGGAATCTTTCTTTTTAACCCTGTAAGGGGGTGGTGCACTGTACCCGAAGATACTGCCATATCGGGTCAATGCATAGGGCGATGGAAGCAAGCTTCGAAATCGGCCCCCGTTCTCAAAAATCCATTTAATATATGGTCCCCAGATAGGGGACGTATCAGATATTAAACTGATAAGAACAGATACTACACTTGATCTTAGCCAAAAGGCCGAGAAGCGATAACCGTGAAAGGGGCGGGCCCAACAAGGTGCCCTTCATGGGCACTATCACTGCTTGCTGTCAGGGAGGCTGCCAGACAATTTTCCATGCACACTCTGGGCTGGGGGGCAGTCAACCACCAGTACACACAGCAGAACCTAAACCCATACCATTATTGCTAAGCAGCAAGACAGGGGCCCATTGCACTCCCACGGGGCCTTTTTAAATGCAATCCATAACCCGGATTTGCCAGGAACCCTTCTTACTCCTCCTACTTGCATGTGACACTGGGCTTAGGATCTGCATAGGAAACACACACACAAGCACACACCTACCTTTGTTGCCTGCAGATGCCTCCTTGGCTGTCCCCAAACGGTATCAAACCAACACCCACGGGAAGCTGTAAGCATAGAGGACATGCCTGCACCCCATTGGACTTACCTGTGTGGGTTAAACCCGGGTTATTTGACAACCTATGGCGGTGATGGTTCTGCTCAGGCAGAGCAGTGCTGATGCTCCTCATAAAGCTGTCGCTGCTGTGAAGGTTCTAGGTGACATCACAAATCCCTATGGTTACATACACAACAAAGCTGGGTTGTTGTTGTTTACACTCTGCAAGGCCTGTGGAAGTGAGTGACATCATAGCACTGTAGTTCTGAGGGTTCTAGATGGATGCAACAATCTCCTGTTGCTTCTATGAAGGCCATAATAGACGACATCACCAAACAGCTCCATAGTCACATACACAGCAAAGGAGAGATGTTGTTTACACCTAGTGATGTCAGTGGTATTGAGTGACATCACAGCACAGTGCTAAGGCTCCTGGGCCTGGATACAGCAGCGGCTGCAATATCTCAACGGAGAATACGTTTATATATATGTGTGTGTGTGCGCGTATATATATATATATATATATATATATATATATATATATATATATTTCTCCGCCGAAATCACTTTTAAACCCATTTCCACCTTTTTTTCCCTTCTCTTCCTCTTACTTTTTTTTCACGTTTTTTTACGTTTTTCTCCTTTTCGCCTCTTTTCTGGGCGTATTATTCTTCTTTTTCTTCTTTTTTTTCGTCTAATGCATACCCCATCAGTGCAGCAATGCTTATTCAATACCGCCAGCAGATGGAGACACTGGGGGATAATTTTCTAAGGATTTATACTGATTTTTCCTGTCTGAATTTGTCGCACAGAAAGTTGCAGGCCAAATATGTGTGACATTTCTGCGACTTTAGCTTCTAGAGCATTTTTACAACATTATACATAGGTGCTGAATACATAAAAAGCGACTGTTCAGCGACAGACAAGTCGCATCGGCTGAAAGTAGGCCAGAATGTCAGTCCATGTTGGAGCAGGTTTAGATACAGTCTAAAGTATAGATCTCAAAGTCTGTGCACAGAATTTAGCAAGGGCCTCGCACCTTCTGATGCATCAGGTAGGTGCACAATAGCATAGCCTAACCCTCTGTACTTTGGTCTATATTGATGCGGGACATAGACAGCCAGCTGATGACCAATCCATTAGTGCAATGGATGGCTGGAAGCATTTGTCTTTGCCTTTGCAATACCACAGAAGCAATGCATGGTCAATGTACAGCAATGACACACCTGTGTGAACAGCCAGGAGACCCCCCCCCCCCATGTTATGTTACATAGTTACATAGTTAGTACGGTCGAAAAAAGACATATGTCCATCAAGTTCAACCAGGGAATTAAGGGGTAGGGGTGTGGCGCGATATTGGGGAAGGGATGAGATTTTATATTTCTTCATAAGCATTAATCTTATTTTGTCAATTAGGAACATTCAGCACCCACCCGCTATCAAGGCAGCTGCCTATCATGTCATGCCCTACCTGCACAGGTGTGCTGGCTACTCAAATGATCCAATTAAGGAGGCCATTTAGTCAGCAGCAGCAGAAGTCCTGTGCCTGGACGCTCCAACAGCGGCCAGACACAAGCAGAAGCAGAAGCAGCAGCAGCACCACCTTTTGTTTTTTGGCTGCAGCAGCAGCAAGGCCCACAGGGCTGGCTAGCTGGCTAGCCAGCAAGCAGGTAGCAATGAAAGTAGGAATCTTTCTTTTTAACCCTGTAAGGGGGTGGTGCACTGTACCCGAAGATACTGCCATATCGGGTCAATGCATAGGGCGACGGAAGCAAGCTTCGAAATCGGCCCCCGTTCTCAAAAATCCATTTAATATATGGTCCCCAGATAGGGGACGTATCAGATATTGAACTGATAAGAACAGATACTACACTTGATCTTAGCCAAAAGGCCGAGAAGCGATAACCGTGAAAGGGGCGGGCCCAACAAGGTGCCCTTCATGGGCACTATCACTGCTTGCTGTCAGGAAGGCTGCCAGACAATTTTCCATGCACACTCTGGGCTGGGGGGCAGTCAACCACCAGTACACACAGCAGAACCTAAACCCATACCATTATTGCTAAGCAGCAAGACAGGGGCCCATTGCACTCCCACGGGGCCTTTTTAAATGCAATCCATAACCCGGATTTGCCAGGAACCCTTCTTACTCCTCCTACTTGCATGTGACACTGGGCTTAGGATCTGCATAGGAAACACACACACAAGCACACACCTACCTTTGTTGCCTGCAGATGCCTCCTTGGCTGTCCCCAAACGGTATCAAACCAACACCCACGGGAAGCTGTAAGCATAGAGGACATGCCTGCACCCCATTGGACTTACCTGTGTGGGTTAAACCCGGGTTATTTGACAACCTATGGCGGTGATGGTTCTGCTCAGGCAGAGCAGTGCTGATGCTCCTCATAAAGCTGTCGCTGCTGTGAAGGTTCTAGGTGACATCACAAATCCCTATGGTTACATACACAACAAAGCTGGGTTGTTGTTGTTTACACTCTGCAAGGCCAGTGGAAGTGAGTGACATCATAGCACTGTAGTTCTGAGGGTTCTAGATGGATGCAACAATCTCCTGTTGCTTCTATGAAGGCCATAATAGACGACATCACCAAACAGCTCCATAGTCACATACACAGCAAAGGAGAGATGTTGTTTACACCTAGTGATGTCAGTGGTATTGAGTGACATCACAGCACAGTGCTAAGGCTCCTGGGCCTGGACACAGCAGCGGCTGCAATATCTCAACGGAGAATACGTTTATATATATGTGTGTGTGTGCGCGTATATATATATATATATATATATATATATATATATATATATTTCTCCGCCGAAATCACTTTTAAACCCATTTCCACCTTTTTTTCCCTTCTCTTCCTCTTACTTTTTTTTCACGTTTTTTTACGTTTTTCTCCTTTTCGCCTCTTTTCTGGGCGTATTATTCTTCTTTTTCTTCTTTTTTTTCGTCTAATGCATACCCCATCAGTGCAGCAATGCTTATTCAATACCGCCAGCAGATGGAGACACTGGGGGATAATTTTCTAAGGATTTATACTGATTTTTCCTGTCTGAATTTGTCGCACAGAAAGTTGCAGGCCAAATATGTGTGACATTTCTGCGACTTTAGCTTCTAGAGCATTTTTACAACATTATACATAGGTGCTGAATACATAAAAAGCGACTGTTCAGCGACAGACAAGTCGCATCGGCTGAAAGTAGGCCAGAATGTCAGTCCATGTTGGAGCAGGTTTAGATACAGTCTAAAGTATAGATCTCAAAGTCTGTGCACAGAATTTAGCAAGGGCCTCGCACCTTCTGATGCATCAGGTAGGTGCACAATAGCATAGCCTAACCCTCTGTACTTTGGTCTATATTGATGCGGGACATAGACAGCCAGCTGATGACCAATCCATTAGTGCAATGGATGGCTGGAAGCATTTGTCTTTGCCTTTGCAATACCACAGAAGCAATGCATGGTCAATGTACAGCAATGACACACCTGTGTGAACAGCCAGGAGACCCCCCCCCCCCCCCCCCCCCCATGTTATGTTACATAGTTATATAGTTAGTACGGTCGAAAAAAGACATATGTCCATCAAGTTCAACCAGGGAATTAAGGGGTAGGGGTGTGGCGCGATATTGGGGAAGGGATGAGATTTTATATTTCTTCATAAGCATTAATCTTATTTTGTCAATTAGGAACATTCAGCACCCACCCGCTATCAAGGCAGCTGCCTATCATGTCATGCCCTACCTGCACAGGTGTGCTGGCTACTCAAATGATCCAATTAAGGAGGCCATTTAGTCAGCAGCAGCAGAAGTCCTGTGCCTGGACGCTCCAACAGCAGCCAGACACAAGCAGAAGCAGAAGCAGCAGAAGCAGCAGCAGCACCACCTTTTGCTTTTTGGCTGCAGCAGCAGCAAGGCCCACAGGGCTGGCTAGCTGGCTAGCCAGCAAGCAGGTAGCAATGAAAGTAGGAATCTTTCTTTTTAACCCTGTAAGGGGGTGGTGCACTGTACCCGAAGATACTGCCATATCGGGTCAATGCATAGGGCGACGGAAGCAAGCTTCGAAATCGGCCCCCGTTCTCAAAAATCCATTTAATATATGGTCCCCAGATAGGGGACGTATCAGATATTAAACTGATAAGAACAGATTTTTGATTGAAAGAGCTTTATTTTCCGTTCAGTCATTACAAGTCGTACAATAAATTACAGTCACACAAAGCATGATAGTACAATACACAGCAAAGGTTCCCTAAGCTATACATCGCACACCATGCTACTCTAACATTCAGCTCAATCCTGCAATAGAAAAGCACAAGAGATCAAACAAAAACCAAATAATACAATCTGTGATCGGGGTAGGGGTGTGGGCGACTATGTGGGGGTAGGGAGGGGGCGGATCACAGGGCCAAACTGTTGGGCTGTATCTTCAGGGAGACATGGGAGAAGGAGAGGGGTCTTCACTCCTCTTCTTCCTCATCAACGGCCGAGCTGTCCAAGATGGAATAGTCTCTAAGCAGGTTCTTGATGAACCTGCGGCAGTCCCGGACGGACATGTTTTCCCTGTTGATCACGAGGCGGTTCCTGGAGAGCCACACTGCGTCCTTAAAACAGTTCATAAGGCGCCAGGCCTCCTGGATGGCCTCCACGTCGTGGGTCCCAGGGAACAGGCCGTAAAGCACCGAATGGTACGATAGGCAGCTCCTGGGCACTGAGTCTCTGAGTTCCTGTTCTAGGGCGTCCAACAGACCCTGTGCAAAGGGGCACTGCCAAAACACGTGGAAAGATGTTTCCTCCACGTAGGGGCAACGGGGGCAGTACCGGGTCTTGCACAGGTTGCGGGCATGCATGAATGACCTGAGAGAGAGACCTCCCATGACGGCCATCCACGACAAGTCCTTGTGTCCATTGGTAAGCCGCTTTGAGGCCACATTGTTCCAAACTGTCTCTGCAGTGGCTGCGGGGAGTCCCGGAACCAGCTCGGTCGAGTCCTTAGCTCGGATGAGCTTGTGGATTGTCTTTGGCTTCCATAGGTCTGGTTTCAGTCCTTCCAGCTGGTGCTCCCTCACAAACCGGACAACATCCCCATAGAACCAGGGAGTGTTCCAGTTGTAAGGGATGGAGCTGTCCCACTTGTCCCAGCCCAGCTGTCTCCAGAGGGGCATGAGAAGCAAGCGAGACATGGACCTGCCCGCTGAGCCAGTCTTTTCTACAAGAGTCCGCTGCACCGTGACACATGCAAAGGAGGCCCTCAGCAGAGCGGGGATGTCGGGTATTCCCTTCCCACCCTTGCGGGGTTCCTTGTACATCACGGTCCTCTTGACTCTGTCCATTTTGCCCCAGACGAAGCCAAATACTGTCCGGGTGATGGCCTTGCAAACGGTGGTATGGGGAGGCCAGGCCTGTGCGGTATATTGGAGCACAGGCAAAACTTCACTCCGCAGGACAAGTGCCTTGCCTTCCATCGTGAGCTTTCTGGAGCTCCACAGTCCGATCTTTGAGTTTATCCTTCCTAGTCGGTCTTGCCAAGACTTAAGGGCCGCTCCTTCCTTCCCGAACCAGACTCCAAGAATTTGAATGAAGTCCGGCTTAATAGTAAAGGGGAAGGGGGCGGAAGAAGCCAGGTGCCACTCCCCGAAGAGCATGGCCTCCGACTTCCCGCAGTTGACTTTTGCCCCCGAAGCTCTGCCGAAGTCCTCGCAGGTCTGGACGAGTGCAGTCACCGAACGCTGGTCAGCGCAGAAGACGGTCACGTCGTCCATGTAGAGCGAGCACTTGACCTCGTGGCGATCTGGTCCTGGTGCGGTGATCCCTCTGATCTCTCCACTCTGCCGGATAGTCTCAGCGAAGAGCTCTATAACACAAACAAAAAGGAGAGGTGAAAGAGGGCAGCCTTGTCTAACCCCTGAAAGAATGGAAAAGGGGTCAGTCTTCCAGCCGTTCACCAACACCGTGCTGTAAATGTCAAAATACATAACGTTAACAAAAGAGCAAAACATCTTCCCCAGACCCAGCCTGCGCAAAACCCTGTCCATGAATGCGTGGGAGACACGGTCGAACGCCTTCTCCTGATCTAAGCTGACCAGGGCGGCGCGGCCCCCGCGGTCCTGGATGTAATGGACCGTGTCTCTCACAAGGGCAAGGCTGTCGGCAATCCTGCGGCCAGGAATGCTGCAGGTCTGGTCCGGATGGACGATCTGCCCCATGACAGGTTTCAGCCTGTTGGCCAGCACCTTGGCGAGGATCTTGTAGTCCACGTTCAGGAGAGAGATGGGACGCCAGTTTTTCAGGTCACATCTCTCCCCCTTCCGCTTATACAAGATCGTGATCATCCCTTCCCTCAACGACGGAGGCATTCTGCCCCCCACCACCATCTCCTCGTACACCTCCAACAGGTCCGGACAGGTCAGGTCACCCAGCGCTACGTAGAGCTCGGCCGGGAGACCGTCACTGCCCGGGGTCCTGCCGGGCTTAAAGGATTTAGCGGCAGAGAGCAGCTCCCCCACCGTCAAGGGATCGTCCATAGCCGCCGCACCTGCGGGATCAACAACGTTAGTGACACCTGACAGGAACCTCTCGGCGGCTTCGGGGTCGGATGACTTGGGGGCGTAGAGGTTGCTGTAGAAGTCGTGGACGACCCCCATCACTTCCTCCTTGCCGCTCCTCATGTGTCCGGTCTCATCTCGTAGCTCAGTCAGGGGCGTGTGGCCGGCATGGAGCTTCCTGAAAAAGAAAGAGTTACATTTCTCACCCTTCTCCAGGTTCTCCACCTTGGAACGAAAGACGATTCGCTTGGATTCCTCCTCAAAGTGCCTTTTCAAGCTCTTTTTGGTCTCCTCCAGCTCCTCCCTGACGTCCCAGCCACACTGGAGCAGGTCCTGCAGGGACCGCAGCTCGCGCTGCAGTTTCCTCAAGTCCCACTTCTTCGCACACGCCTGTTGTCTGCCTTTTGCCTGAAAGAAACAACGGAATTCGACTTTAACATATTCCCACCAGTCGCTGATGCACTTGAACAGACATTTGTCATTTCGCCATACAAGGTACGCATCCCTAAGTTCCTCCATGACCTCCCTCTGCTCCAACAGGGCACAATTCAACTTCCAGGAGCCTGGGCCAGGTGGGAATCCATGGCCCAGAGTCCCCCGGAATCGAATGGCCCTGTGGTCAGAGAAGAAGCAGGGGACCATAGAGTACGACACCTTTCTGACTGCTCTCGAAGTGAAGATGAAGTCTATCCGAGAACGGAGCGAGCCATCGGGGCGGCTCCACGTATAGTTTACGGAGCCGTTCCCGATGGACCCGACAACGTCCTGCAAGGATGCCTCCGTCACCATCTCAATCAGCAGTTTAGACGTCACGTCCAGGTTGGCGGATG